>NW_007731620.1:44436-50103 GCF_000696425.1 Galeopterus variegatus
CCCCCCGCGCGCGGAGCGCGGCCGGGGCAGGTGCCCCGCCCGCGCCGGTCCCCTCCGGCCCTTCCACAGCGTCCGCGTCTGCCGCGTGCTTAGACGGTTCTCTGCGGACCGAGGGGACACAGCTGTGATCAAGTCGGAGTCACTGCTCATCGCGGGTCCCCCGTGGTCCGCGGCCGCCCTGCGTGTCCCGCCGGCGCGTCGCACGCGGGTTTCTTCTGTCCCTTCTGCTCGGGCGTGTCCCGACTCTCACGCCTCGTCTCTGGGTTGTCGTTTTCATCCTCCACGTTTTCTCGGCTGTCGTGATTCTTTCTGTCGTGACCCTGACCGTTAGTGTTTTCGGTTTGCATGTGACAGGACGCTTGTGTGCGCCCCACAACTGTGTGACAATGTACCATGCGCCACACAGTGAGTCACTGGCGAGTGTGTGCAGGGATCTGTCGCTGGAACACGCGTTTCTTCAGCTCCTTTTGCTGTGTCATTGGCAATTGGAGTGTTATTTCTTCTAGAACTTCTAGAATTTGTCAGGACAAGGTGCTTCAGATATGCTAAGACTGGGTGTCAAAGCACGACTTCACACGCCAGGGCGTATGTGGGTGTGTCCCCTGCAGGCGAGGGCGTCCCCAGAGGCTCTGCTCCATAGAGGGACCAGTGGGTGCCACGCGTGGGCTGCTGGGGGATGGGCCAGCATTCAAGGGTCCTCTGCCCGCAGCTTGGACGTCTGCTGTTGGAAGGATGTTCTTACTTGTCCCCCCATCCCTGTGGGCTAGAGGGCAGGACACAGCTGGGCCAAAGGGACTGCAGAGCCCAATGTGCACCCCATGCCCTCTTCCCTGTGTCCCCAGCTGCACTCCAGCGCTGCTCCCAGGAGGGAGGGTGGGTGCAGCCCTGCCTGGGTGCCCTGTGGCTGGGCCTCAGACCTTCGCGGCCAGCCTGCCTCGGCCAGGGGTCCAACCCTCGTCGGGTAGTGCCAGGCGCCAGCCTTGGCTTCCCGTTGTAAGGGAGGGTCGTGATGATCCCAGGGGTTGGGGAATTCATGAGTCAGCACACGTGAAGTGCCTAAGCAAGCATCAGTCCTCAAGGAGGTTAAAAGCGATGCTGGTGGTGGCAGAGAGTCGGTAGTACCAGTAAGAATCATAGACGCGATGTGCAGTCTCGGCACTGGCCACAGGAGACCCGGGTCCCTACTCCTCCCCACCCTGCGGTGGGAGGCGGGACCTTCACTGTCTCACATCTCCCCCTCCACTGGGTTCCCCTCAGTGCAGACGCTCATGATTCTCTGTTCCTAAAATCACCAGTGACCAAGAAACCCTTTCTTTGATTGTGGCTGAGCAGCCCATGAAAAGATGTCCAACGTCACTAGTCTTTTCAGGGAGATGCTGCCTCCTTCCCACCAGAGTGGCCGTGATGAGATGACAGAGGCTGACTGTTGGGCATAACTTTGCGTGCATGCGCCCTGACGCGCACGGGCACCAGTTCAGGCGCTCCGCGGCCCCCATTTCACTAGCGCTCAGCGGCACGTGGCTGCCAGCCTCGCCCTTCTGGGTCCCAGTGATTCAGCAACTTTAGTTCCGTATTCGCGTAGAGCCTCCCCACCACCTCACCCTATCCTTTTAAGCCCTTCTTATTGGCTCTTTGCTTGATCTCTCATATCAAAACCCGCCCTGCCCTTTTTCCCTATATAAGCTGTGCCGCCCTGCAAATAAACGGAGTTCCGGCTTTGACCACTCTCCTGGCTCAGTGGTGTTCTTTCTCGGCCCCCGGGGAGGAAGGTCCTGGAGGGGAAGGGCCGTGCCAGCGACACTCATCATCCCGCTCAGCCCTACAAGGGACCTCCGGCTGGTCCGGGGTCTCTTCCCGCCCGGTTTTGTCGGCCTCTGGCTCAGGGAGGCCCGACAGCTGACCATAGCAAGTGCTGGGAAGATGTGGGTGACTGGAGCCCTCCTACGTGGCTGGCGGGAATGTGGGATGGTGCAGCCCCTTTGGAGAACAGTTTGGCAGTTCCTGAACATTTCTCCAAGGAGCCACGGTTCTTTTAGTGGACAGTGGTGTTAGAAACCAAGATCTGGTGTTGGATGTGCTCAGTGCTGTGGGGATGTCATTCTCAGGGCATGTTGGGGGACAGAGCTGGGATATACGTGTGCGTACACTAACCATGTATGCCAGCATGTCTGTAATTGTTTCTGTATCTCTGTCAACGTAAAACTGAGTTCGTACTCAAGTCTCCAACTCTAGTCCCTATGGTGTCTTAGCCCCTTTCCTTGCTTATCTGTGACTTGCTCTCCAGCCTGAGAAAGCTTCGCCCACTTTTTAAAAATGTCCATGTCTTTCGATCACTCATCTGTTAGAGGCAGGATCCATCATCTTTTCATTTCTTGCCTGAAGCAGTGTCTTCTGTGGACATAGCTCTACACAGATGTTGGGTTGAAATGGATTTAAAGTGAATAAAGTTTTGTTTAAAGCTTATTTTGGGTTGTTTCCGTTACTTGGTTCCCAGACGTGTAATTGTTTATATTCACAGCTCAGATGTTTACCCTCAGAACTCGCTCCAAACAGCTGCTTCGCTCTCCTGCTCCTGTGCCGACTGTTTTCTCACCGTGTCCTGCCCCGATCCACCAGCCTACAGGACATGGAGGGTTTTCTTTTTTCTTTTTTTTTCTTTGGCAGCTGGCTGGTACAGGGATCGACCCTCGGATCTTGGTGTGAGTTTTCATCTTGATTCTCTCTGCTTCATAAAGTGTAGAGAAGGTTTTGCATGAGCCAAGGATTGGAATATTTGTTCATTGTGTCATTTTCCCAGACTTACTCTGCATCAGGCAAGTGCTGGGTCACAGCTCCCCACGGGCCTCAGAGTCCTGTTGGGGAGAACATGTGTATCCATGAACAATCATCCCAGACTCCGGGCTGCAGAGGTGAGGTGGGCACAGGGCAGGACAGCCGCTTGGAGGAAGGAGTAATTCTCACAGCATGGCAGGGAATTTGGGCTGCTGGTCCATGTGAGATGTGATGGTGACCAGAGTTACAGCTGCCTCTCTCCTGGCCTCGGCAAGGCAGGTCCATGCACCTCTGTTCACAGAGGGTCCTTGGCTGGGCTGCTGGTCCATGTGAGATGTGATGGTGACCAGAGTTACAGCTGCCTCTCTCCTGGCCTTGGCAAGGCAGGTCCATGCACCTCTGTTCACAGAGGGTCCTTGGCTTCCAGCACAATGCCCAGCATGCAGCCAAGGGACCAGCAAATGAACAAATGCCAGTCCTGGGCCTTAGTGCTTAGGAGACAGTAGGAGCAGGGACGCTTGGACAGGCACAGAAGCCAGAGGCAGCACCTGGGTGTAGAGGTGCCAGGGGGCGGAGGGACCCTGAGCTGAGATGACACAAGCTCCTCTGTTTAGAAATGGTCTTTTGCTTTGAACCTGGGTCTGTCCTACCGTCTACATTTTGCATGTGGATGTGTTTTCCCGTGTGGGCTTTGGGGGACACGAGCTGCACACAGTCTGAGGAAGGTGGCCTGGTGGAGGCGACTCAGCTGGCCTTGATGCTAGAGTGACTACAGATGAGTGTGCGTGCGGTCAGCCACAGATGCCGGGCACCACGAGGGAGGGCCACGTGCCCTGGGCCTTCACGTGGCTTCATCTGCCCCTCCCAGGCTGTCCCTGGCGTTCTTCTCAAACTTAGATGGACATGGGTCAGCAGTGGGTGCAGGGCGCGTTCTGGGGGCTGCCTGTCCCGACACCTCACTTTAACGTAGCAGATAAGTACACGTGACCACAGACAGGATCGAGTTCATCTCTTTGGCTCCCGGGACATGCTTGAAGGACGTAAACTGGGACACACGGGTCAGCCTCCTCGTCACCCAGGAGGGCACGGGCTGGGAACACGCCTGTTCCAGTTCCAGAAGCTCCAAAGGGGGATCTGAGAAAAAGGGGCTTTGATGGCAGAGGCCTTAGAATTATTCACTTTCAGATCCACTTAATATCAACAAATCAAAGCATTTCCTTAGTATATTCTTTTGAAAATAGGTATTATAAGTTTTATCTCTGAATCTCTGATTTGTTTAAAATAAAATTCAATTAGGAATATATGTATTATTCATATCACTTGTATTTAACTTACTTGTTCCTAAAATCAGATGGGATTTAAAACATTTTACCAATTTCTAACTTTTAAGAGATCCAATTATGTTTTCTAACCTTAATTAAAGTGTAACTTAAAATTGAAATGACAAAAGACGTGCTTGTATTTTCTGAATGGGAAAGGACAGAATCCTGAGAAACGAGAGTAGCCCCTGTGGGCGCTGTGGTGGGTGTTACTCCTGACCTTTTTGGGGACCCAGGTTGTAGGTCAGCTGTGTCCTCTGTGTGCATACCACACCTGGCAGCTGTTACCACCCCAGGGAGATTCGCCCTTCATTTTTTTTGAAAAGCATACCCCAGTGTGTGGATGTCCTATTTTTTATTTTTATTTTTTTTGTCCTTTTTGAGACTGGCTGCACTGCACTCAGCCAGTGAGCGCTGTGAGCGCACCGGTCATCCCTATATAGGATCTGAACCCGCGGCGGGAGCGCTGCTGCACTCCCAGCACTGCACTCTCCCGAGTGTGCCACCGGCTCGACCCTGGATATCCTATTAAATATTCAACTGGCCACCAATGCAGTACTTTGGGGTCATGAGCAGATTTTCTGTTTTTACACAATAAGCACCCTTGTACATTTGTGCTAGCGCACACGTGGACTCCTAGAATGAATTGCTGAGTCAAAAGACAGGCACCCTTTAAATTTTGCTAGATGCCAACCATTTCTTCACAGCAACTCAAGACACTTTCCACAAAATGCCTGGGAGGAAACACAGGAAAGTGCACGTTGGGGGCCAGCCCAGCGGCTGTGGGGGCGAGCCCACACCTGCCCACGCCGCTGCGCAGACACCCCAGTTGGCTTGTTCACTTGCTTGTTGAAGACACGTGGTTATCTCAGGTCTGGGCGGTTAGGAATAAAGTGCTGTGAACGCTCCTGTACAAGCTGTTTTGCAGACATGTGTTTCCTTTTCTCTTGGTATACACTAGGAGTGAAATGGCTGGATTCTGTGGGAGGTGTGTGTGTGTGTGTGTGTGAGTGTGTGTGTTTGTGTGTGTGAGTGTGTGTGTGTGCGTGTGTTTGTGTGTGTGTGAGTGTGCGTGTGTGTTTGTGTGTCTGTGAGTGTGTGTGTTTGTGTGTGTCTGTGAGTGTGTGTGTTTGTGTGTGTGAGTGTGTGTGTTTGTGTGTGTGAGTGTGTGTGTTTGTGTGTGTGAGTGTGTGTGCGAGTGTGTGTGTTTGTGTGTGTCTGTGAGTGTGTGTCTGTGAGTGTGTGTTTGTGTGTGCGAGTGTGTGTGTTTGTGTGTGTGTGAGTGTGTGTTTGTGTGTGTCTGTGAGTGTGTGTGTTTGTGTGTGTGTTTGTGTGTGTGTGAGTGTGTGTGTTTGTGTGTGTCTGTGAGTGTGTGTGTTTGTGTGTGTGTGTGTTTGTGTGTGTGTGTCTGTGAGTGTGTGAGAGTGTGTGTGTGTGTGTGTGTGTGTGTGTGTTTATATCAGGAAGTAGCAGACTGTTTCCCCAAATGGTCACCATTTCATATTCCTGCTGACAGGGTATGAGAGTTCCTGTTGCTCCTCACCGTTGCCAACACTCGATAAGGTCAGTCGTGTTA
>NW_007731620.1:50694-68213 GCF_000696425.1 Galeopterus variegatus
GAACAAACAGGACACTCCATTCTTCTCAAAATTCTGGGTGGCAGAGAGTTCATGGTAATATGATTTTTTACACTGTGGCATTTGTGTGTCTGCAAATAAGAAAACCAGGAATGTGAAATTGGTCACTTATTTATTATAGCGCTTACATTCGTGATGATACTTTTTGAATTTATGGTTCATATTAGTCCATTTTCTGTTGCTTATAACAGAATACCTGAAGCTGGGTAATTTCTAAAGAAACAAAATTTATTTCTCACAGTTCTGTAGGCCGGGAAGTCCAAGGTGGAGGTCACATCTGGTAAAGGCCTTCTGCTTGGCAGAGACTTTTCCCGTGGCAACAGAGGGTGTCACCTGTCGAGGGGTGAGCAACAAAGTGCCTGGGCACGTTCATGCGCTCTCCTTATAAAGCCCCCGTCCGCCCTGGGATAACCCATTAACCCATTTACCCATGAATACATGAATGGGTTAATCTATGTCCTCATGGTCTAATCCCCTCTTGAAGACCTCACCTTTCCAGTACTGTACTGGGGATTAAGTTCCAACATGAGCCTCGGAGGGGACAAACATCCAACTCAGCATGGTTTAATGACCAAAAAGTCATATTTTAATGAATATACCTTATGTTTTCTCTTAAAGCTTGCCACAATGAGAACATTTGTCTTCTCTCCGTATAGTACATTTCTATGCTGCAGTTCAAAGTGCTCCTTCCATCTCTTCTGGGTGGGCAGGGGTCCCACAGCCAAAGGACAGAAGCAAAAGCAGCCCCTGCTGGCCCTGATCGGATGACAGGAGCCACCTGACTTCACGAGACAGCTGTTTACTGAGCATCGGTCACGGGTACGGCACTGCGAGTGGTTCAGAGGACAACTCGAGGTCTCTGCAGTCCCAGTGCTTATTCCTAATAGAGTTGGGGAGATAAGACATGCAAGTGAAGAGTCACAGCCAAAAGCCAGTACAACAGGAGGAAGGCAACAAAGAGCCTCAGAAGGCACCGAGTGATTGAGTATCAAGTAACCGCTACATACATACGCGCACGTTGCGAAGTCCTGGGGCCCTGAGAAAGACAGCGCGGCAGTGCCTCGATGAAGGAACACTTTGTGCAAGAAGAGGGAATAGGATATAGGGGGAGGGGGCCTGGGTGCAGGTGGGAGCACTGTGTGAGCAAAGACGGGTGCAGGAGCAGGTGGGCACGTGGCGGGGGCAGGGGGCACGCACGGGCAAGGCCTGGGCGCAGCAGTGAGAAGAAAAGGGGGGGTGGCAGGAGCTGGACAGGAGGGTCCTGTTTGCAAGAAACACAGACTGCGGGGTCTGGTTTTCACCTGGTGACTGGTGATGAGCCTCTGAAGGTGTCTTCGTAGAGAGAAATGATAAAGCACGTGATACTCTTAAGGCTGCCGGACTGTCAACCACAAGTTGTTCACGTTATTTTGTGGAATGACGCGAGTGGCGTGCTGCATTTCACTCTGAAGTTTCGTTTCTTACGGCTGTTGAAATTCAGAGTTATCATAACAGTAACAGGCCGCTCCAGCGAGCACCGCAGAGGAGGCCGCGCTTTGCTGCCTCTGGCGCGGGGACGAGCGGTGCTTGGTGGACTCGCCTTGGGCAGGTGCGCAGCCCCCGTTCCTGGCTGTGACAAGGCAGTGAGAGCACCTGTCACACGGAGCTGCAGAACGAGGATGGCCTGAGCTCGCACTCAGAAAGTCCTCAGGGCAGTGCTGGCACACGGCGAACCCTGCACGCTGATGTGACCGAGGAACACTTCACACTCAGCACTTCAGCACTTCTGGTCACGCTCCCTCCGAGCAGGACGGCCCGACACAAACACTGGAGGCCGCAGGCCTTCCCCGTTTCCTGAGTTTTCTCTCAAAAATAGTTTTTCTATGCTGATTGTTCGAATCTTGTTTTCTTCTAGAAACAGTGTCTTTAAATGAGGCAGCATCATGGGGTAGCCCCCAACGCCACCTCAGAATGGAGCAGTAGCACCAGAGGGACTTCAGAGTGCCAGGGCTGCCACTCCTGTGGGTGGGAGGTGGACACAGTGGGACCTCAGGCCACACAGCCGATTACTTGCTCAGAGACGGAGGGTGAAACCCCAGAATTCTCCCCAGTTCCTTCCTTCCTACTCTGCCAACGTGTGACGTGGCTGAGTAGCCATATGCTTGTCATGGCTAGAGAAGGTATCATTTCCATAGAATGTAGGTAATTAAAACCAAGTGAACCAAGGAGACTGTTGGTAGTTGTTCAGTGAAGTGTTCTATAAATGTCGGTCAGGCTGAGGCAGTTAACGACATTCTTCCAATATTCTGAATCCTTACTGATACTCATGTCTGCCTGTTCTATTAATTACATAGTGAAACATTAAAATCTCCAATTATATTCCAATTGAGTTATTTCTCCTTTTAGTTCTGTCAATTTTTGCCTCAAACATTTGCAAGTTATGTTCTTATACACACTTCAGATTCTTACATTTTACTGAGGAGTTGACACTTTTTAGCATTACGGACTCTTGTGATAGTTCTTAACGTGTAGCCTCCTTGTCTGATGTTAATACGAGGGTACTTCACAAAGTTCGTGGAAAGATCTGTATTATCTTTTAATTCTTTTTTTAATGAACTTTGTGAAGTACCCTCAGCCAACCTGCTTTCTTATGATCAATGTTTGGACAATGTATCTTTTTCTATCCTGTACTTTCATCTTGTCCTGATTTCTTGATTTGTAAACTCACAACTTAGGTGGGATTTTGGGGTTTTTTTACTCAGTCTAAAGTCTCTGTCTTTTAATTGTGGTGTTTGTACGTTTACACTTAATGTAACAATGGTCATAGTTGAGTTTAAAACCACCTCCTCACTAACTGTTTTGTTTTTCTTCCATCTGCCACCTTCTGGATCCTTCACATATTTTTTATTATTCCATTTTATCTCCTCTATTGTATTTTCTTTTAAAGATTTTATTTTAGGGCCAGCCCCGTGGCACGCTCGGGAGAGTGTGGCACTGGGAGCACAGCGATGCTCCCGCCACGGGTTCGGATCCTATATAGGAATGGCTGGTGCACTCACTGGCTGAGCGCGGTGCAGGCGACACCACACCAAGTGTTGCGATCCCCTTACTGGTCACAAAAAAGACAAAAAAAATAATAATAAAGATTTTATTTTACTTTGTCGATATACAATGTGGTTGATTATTGTGGCCCATTACCGAAACCTCCCTCCCTCCCCCCTCTCCTCCCTCCCTCCCAACAATGTCCTTTCTGTATGCTTGTCATATCAACTTCAAGGAATAGCAATTGTTATGTTGTGTGTGTGTGTGTGTGTATACACATACACACATTTAGTTGTCAATCTAGAAACTATATATGTATGTATCCTTCACTTACCACAGCTGACCTTGAAATGATATTATACCACTTCATCAACCACAAAAGAACATTAAAACAGTGAAATAACATTTACTCCCCTCCTACCCTTTGTTCTTTATTTGGTCATATTTTTTTGTTTCTGCAGGCTGTGCTGTCCAATATGGTAGCCAGCACTCACATGTGGCTATTTAAATATAAAGTTGAATTAATTTTAATTAAACACATGTAAGAATTTGGTTACTCAAACACACTAGCCACGTTTGAAGTGCACAAGAGCCCCATGAGGGTAGAGGCCTCTGCACTTGACAGGAGCTGTCATTAAAGAACATTTCCATTATTGCAGAACATTGTACTGGACAGTGCTGCTCTAAAACCCACAATCCATTATTTTAAAATTTTCTGTAAGCATTCATTCAATAATCATTTGAATAAACTATTTTAAATGGCTCTTCTAGTTACCCACAGAGCCATCTTCTCATGTGTTCACTCCTTAGTGTGGGACAGGATTCCATTTGAGATTATTTTCCTCTGGTCTGAGGAATTTCCTTTAGTATTTTTTTGAAGTCTGGGTCTTCTGGTAACATCTTTTCAGCTTTTGTTTATCTGGAAACATCTTTCATTACCCTTAGTGTTTTTTTTTTTTTTTGTCCTTTTTGAGACCGGCTGCACCGTGCTCAGCCAGTGAGCGCTGTGAGCGCACCGGTCATCCCTATATAGGATCCGAACCTGCGGCGGGAGCGCTGCTGCACTCCCAGCGCCGCACTATCCTGAGTGTGTCACGGGCTCGGCCCATTACCCTTAGTTTTTTAAAGATATTTTTATTAGACATTGAGTTCTGGTCTCAATGATTTTTGTTTGTTTTCCTTTGAGATTTTTTTTTTTTTTTTGTCTTTTTTCGTGTCCGGCAACGGATCGCAACCCTCAGTGTCGCGCCTGTACCGGACCGGGACCGGCAACGGGATCGCAACCCTAGGTGTTGCTCCCGCACCTCGCTCAGCCAGTGAGCGGCAGGTCTGTATGTGGGATCCGAACCCTCGGCGGGAGCGCCACCGCGCTCCCAAGCAGCGCACTGTAGCAGTGCACCACCGGGCCGGCCCATCCTTTGAGTATTTTACAGGCGTCCTTTCTTTGACTTCTGGCTTCACTGCTACTGATGATAAGTCAGCTCTCATTCTTACTGATGTTTTTCTGAACTTAATGTATCTTTTACTACCTGTCTCCTTTTAGGTCTTTTCTCTTTATAATTGGTTTTCAGCAGCTGGACTATGATATACCTCCATATGTTTTTCTGTGAATTTTTCTTCTTTGGTGTCTGTTGAACTGTTTGGATGGATGGGTTGGTGTATTTTCATCAATTGGTAAACTTCTTACATATTATCTCTTTAAACATTTCTTCTGGGCCGGCCCAGTGGTGCACTCGGTAGAGTGCGGCGCTTGGGAGTGCGGTGGCGCTCCCGCCGAGGGTTCAGATCCCATATAGAGACCGGTCCGCTTACTGGTTGAGCGTGGTGCGGGCGTGACACCGAGGGTTGCGATCCCATTACCGGTCATGAAAAAAGACAAAAAGGGGAAAAAAAAAAAAAACATTTCTTCTGCTCCCTTTTCTTTCTCTCCTCCTTTTGGGAGTCCAATTTTTATGTGCATTTGACCATTTGATCTTGTCCCACAGGTCTCTAATATTCTTTTCTGATTTTTTCATTTTTCTACTTTTTTCTCTCTGCATTTTGATTCAGATTATTTCTACTCATGTGATTTTGAGTTGAAAAATCCTCTCTTCAGCTGTATCTAGTCTGGTGTTCAGCCAATTCAATGAATTCTCCATTTCAGATATTTTAGTTTTTCCTTTACTCTACACTAATGTAAAGCTTACTAGTGTGTGGCCCTTAATCCTAGTGCTTTCTGGAGTCTGAACTGAGCACCTGGGTTGCACCAAGGTCTTTTCTATTTGCTATAACACCTCCCAGTCCTGTGAGACCTCTGCAGTCTCTTTTCAGCTCTCATGTAACACCTGTGACCAGAAGAGTTTCAAAGAACAGAGTTAGGCTGCTATAACAAAATTTCCTCTATCTCTATTTATTCATACTATGCAGTTATGAAAAAATAGGTATAATACTTTTTAAGCCAGTCAAATTTAGCAGTGGGGGTTATATGCCAACTTTAGTGACACTAATGTTAATAAGTTCTGATAACCCACAAAGACTGGAACAGCCTAGGATAATACTGATTCTGTACACTCATGACAGCAACCAGTAATTCTCATCAGTGGATACATGAACTAACTGTCAGGGGAAAAAAAGGCCCCAGACATGTTATTAAAAGATAGATTTCCAATATAATTCAACTTTTTAGTCTTAATCAAAATTTACATGTATTTAGGTTGCTTTGGTTAATTATGCACTAATAATTGTAATACCAACTCAGTCTAGGAGAAACATTTTTAACATGAGATTACGTTCACAGAAATTTACAAATTGAGGGCCGGCCTGGTGGCGCATCAGCCAATTCAATGAATTCTCCATTTCAGATATTTTAGTTTTTCCTTTACTCTACACTAATGTAAAGCTTACTAGTGTGTGGCCCTTAATCCTAGTGCTTTCTGGAGTCTGAACTGAGCACCTGGGTTGCACCAAGGTCTTTTCTATTTGCTATAACACCTCCCAGTCCTGTGAGACCTCTGCAGTCTCTTTTCAGCTCTCATGTAACACCTGTGACCAGAAGAGTTTCAAAGAACAGAGTTAGGCTGCTATAACAAAATTTCCTCTATCTCTATTTATTCATACTATGCAGTTATGAAAAAATAGGTATAATACTTTTTAAGCCAGTCAAATTTAGCAGTGGGGGTTATATGCCAACTTTAGTGACACTAATGTTAATAAGTTCTGATAACCCACAAAGACTGGAACAGCCTAGGATAATACTGATTCTGTACACTCATGACAGCAACCAGTAATTCTCATCAGTGGATACATGAACTAACTGTCAGGGGAAAAAAAGGCCCCAGACATGTTATTAAAAGATAGATTTCCAATATAATTCAACTTTTTAGTCTTAATCAAAATTTACATGTATTTAGGTTGCTTTGGTTAATTATGCACTAATAATTGTAATACCAACTCAGTCTAGGAGAAACATTTTTAACATGAGATTACGTTCACAGAAATTTACAAATTGAGGGCCGGCCTGGTGGCGCACTGGTACGGGCGTGACACCGAGGGTTGCGATCCCGTTACTGGTCAGTAAAAAAGACAAAAAGGAAAAAAAAAAGAAATTTACAAATTGAAAGTATGTATGTGTGTGTATATATGTATTTTACAAATCTATATCTGTATCTAATCTATACCTCCAGGGATAAATAATAGGTCATCAATAAATTATGTTCAAACATAATATTTAGTGTGTTTAGAATAAAAATTTGTGGGGGAACTTGAATGGAAGTGAGTTCAGGAGAAAAGGATGTGAAGTAAAACTGTCTGCTGACCAAGAGACTTTGTGTTTGTAAAGCACGTGACAGTGAGTTTCAGATCAGGATGGTGTTCAGGGTTCATTGGACACACTTAAGGAATGATGTCATGGTTTCATTTTAAAAGTAAGTGTTTACAATATTTTGGAAATTACATCCATTGCCACTATGTAAACATGATAGAAATTTTTGCTACTATCTTAAATGTTGGGCTATAGATTTTCACAGTATTAGTTTATTGAGTGCTTATGCAAAACGCTCTGAGGGACATAGTGGGTCTCTCTGTTTTCAGTTTTGTCCCCTAAAATTCACACAGAAAACAGGTTGATCATTTTAGATCCCACATATTTGTGTGCGTGTGTGTGTGTGTGTTTTGGGCAGCCGGCTGGGACAGGGATCCAAATCCTTGACCTTGGTGTTATAACTCTACGCTCTAACCAGCTGAGCTGACTACGCAGCCCTGGTTGATAATTTTAAAAGTTAAATCCGCAGAGCCACTGCTGCCACCGCGACCAGCGCACCCACCTCTCCCCGGACACAGGGCCTGCTGTCCACATCTCTTCCCTGAGCTACGTGCCGGGACATAGCGCTGCCAGCAAGGCCTAGCATCCTCCACCAGGGCCTGGGCTTGGGGACCCTACCTCTCAGGAGAAGAGACCTGGGGCTCAAGCACCATGGGGGTGTGGGCAAGCAGCTGCCCGAGTACAAGGCAGTGGTGGTGGGCATGAGTGGCGTGGGCAAGAGTGCACTGACCATCCAGCTGGACTACCAGTGCCCCGTGGAGGACCACAACCCACCATCCAAGATGCCCACTGGAAGGAGATGGCCCTGGGCCGTGGAGGCTGCATTCTGAACCTGCTGGACGCAGCAGGGCAGGCCGTGCACAGGGCCCTGCATGGCAGAGCTTGGCTGCTGGCGATGGTATGCTGAGTGTTTTCACTCTCCGTGACCCCTTGTCTCTGGCCCCCCTGCAGCAGATGCAGGCCACCTGGAGCCCTCACCTCACCCAGCTCCTCGCCCTCGTGGGCAACAAGTATGACCTTGTGACCAATGCTGGAGATGCTCGTGCGCTGCCAGCCCACACCCAGAGCGGGTGGCCCCTTCATGGAGACCTCAGCCAAGAGCCAGCAAGGTTGTGGAGGCCTTTTCCTTGCTCATCCATGAGATCCCGAGGGTCTGGGAGGCCATGGCAAAGGAGGCCACGGCAAGGCCAGGTGGGGAGAGGGCCTGACACCAGAAGACCGTGTGCCACTGTGGCTGTTCTGTGGCATAAAGGTCTTGGTCAAGAAAAGTGTACCCTTCCCCAGGCCACGGTGATGGTCCCCTTGATGTTGAGACCCTAGCAGCAACTGGCCAGCTACGAGGAACGCCACTGGTGTACTGGGGACAGTTGACACCCCTCTTGTTTTCATTTGGTCAAAGGCTTTTTGGTAAATGGGGGTGTCTGGTGTTGGTCGTGTTAATGTCACAGTGAGAGATTTTGCACAAAATTAAATAATTGATGTTCTCAGGTTTCAAATAAATAAAAGTTAAATTGTATCGTGTTACTTTTGTGCTCCAAATGCCTCGTGGCCTCCCAGTCACTTCGCACGATGCCTAGTGGTGTGGAAAGCCCGTGGGACACTGCCGGCCTTTTCTCCTCCCCGGTGCCTGTCACACCAAGCACATTGCTGCCGCAGGGCCTGGCCCTCCCGCGCCCTCCGCCTGCAGAGATCTTCCCCGGAGGCCTCTGTGCCCCCCGCTCACGTCCTTCTGGCCTTGGTGCAGATGTCCCCTCCTGCTCTGGCCTTCTCGCCCATGTCTTGGCCCCACATGGCTCTCTATGGCACGTGCTGCTCCTTGTCTGTGCTGTGTATTCATTTACTTGTGTGTTGTGGGCCCCAGCCAGGCTGTAGGCACCGGAAGGCGGGGGCCCCTCGGCCAGGCTCCCTGCCGTCTCCTGCACCGTGTCCAGAACATAGCAGGTGCTCAGCACACGTCTCCCGGATAAAGGCACAACCCTATGGAAACCCCGTCTGGGGGCATCTCTTCCGCACCTACACCCTCTGTCCTGTGAGGTCCAGATGGGCCATGCGTGCTACTCGTCCGTTCACACATGGTGCTTGCACACTAATGGGACGCAGCTGCCACCTTGCCCGCTGCCTTCTGAGCCTGCCCATGCCTCGGATTCGGTGGTGCTCACTGGGCACTGGGGCGGGTGCAAGGCCCGGCTCAAGCCCTGCCTCCTTCCTGGGCCCTGTGGAGGGTCCCCGCGCGAAGGGGGCCTTTCCTGTCGGACGGTGGGTCCACGCTGTTTCCACTCGCACACGGTCTACACCGCCCACCTTTGTGTGAAGCCGCCTTGTACTGAGGACGTCATTGAGTCACTTCAGCGGACACCGCAAGCCGTCCCTCTTTAGAGCCCCGCGACGGGGTCCTTGTGTGTGGCGGGCACTCGATTTCTATGACAACGTGTGAAAAGAACAGAAACACTCCGGCTGCCTCGTGTACACTGGTTAGCAGCGGACAGCGTCAATGACTTTATCGCCACGAAGCTTCTGAAACGCAGGTAGCGTGATGCATGTTCTAGACTGTGTGCACCGAGCTCAAAGCCGGGGCCAAACCTCCTCCCGGCGGACAGCCCCAGCAAGCAGGGCCGTAGCAGGACACGCGCGCCAGTGACGTTGTCAGCTGTGATTTGGAAACATCTGCTATACTCGATCGGACGCTCTTTCCTCCAATTGCCTGTGCTTTGCTTCGAAATGAGGCACTGCCCTATTTATCGTTTCCATACTTACCTCAACACCACCTAAAATCTCTCTAATGTAGATATGAACGTTTAACGGTGGGACAGCCGGCCGTACTTACGGTTCAAGGCCGTTGGAGCCCTCAGGAATCTGTGATCTAATCGTAAACACACGAGGCAAGTAAGACGTGTGATTCAGAGGGGCACGTTAGCTCCCATGTTCCATAACACTGACTTTAGAGTCAGTTTTTACACACGGAACAACTAAAAACGCATGAACTCGGCTAGATGCCGCCCGCCTGGGGCCTGCATCCAGCAGCTCTGGCGCAGACCGTCCACCTGGCCCTGCCGTCGGTCTGTCCACTCACCGACCTCCGTCTGGACTTCCACTGTACGTCTGTTCTCCAATGACTCTTCAGTGTTTAACAACCAGCGAGCAGCGGCACACTGGGGCGTGCGATATGCGCCACAGGGGCTTCTCTCCACCCACACTGCAGGGCCACCGTGCTGGACGCAGGGGGACAATTCTCTACGGTCCCTGCTGTCCCCTCGCAGACACTGCGCAGTGCAGTTTACTGCCATTGAAGTTCTGTGAAGACACCCTGGAGCCCAAGCTACCCTTCCTGGGACTGACACGGGCCCCCCGCCCAGTCCCTCCCGGTTGATGAGGTGTCTAACTGTCCTGGTCCTGGCCACCGACAGCGGTCACAGGGCTGCCAGACGCACTAGCAGAGGGCTTCTGCTGGTGTCTGAGGACACCGTGGCCCCGCTGTCCTGCTCTTCATCACCGGCAGCGTAGCCAAAGGTTTCCAGGTCACTGCGGGTTTTCGTTTCTAGTGGAAGAAGTGTCATTGACTAGTAAACGTCTTGATTTGGTGTGTGGGGAGATGTCATCATTGTTTTGTTGACTGTGGTAAAATACGCATAATGTTTTAACCGTTAGTATCAGCTTTCTTAAGGTGTTCACTACTAGTTAGTAAGAGGTCGTTGTAGGGTAAGCTTTAAAATTGTGTGCTGATGACAGTGAAGTCGCAGTGCTCCAGAGCTTCGGGCTATCTTGCACGGCGGTTTTGACGCAGTGATGTGACCTGCTGGCCGAGAAAGAGGGACCCACCTGGACTGCATGGGCCCCAGTGTCGGGGGACTGGGGCTGAGGGGGCCCCCAGTGTCGGGGGACCCGGGCTGCGTGGGCCCCAGTGTTGGGGGACCCCAGTGTCGGGGGACTCGGGCCGCGTGGGCCTCAGTGTCGGGGGACTCGGGCTGCGTGGACATCCGAGTGCGTGGGATTCCGCGGCCGATCCTCGCGGGGACAGGCCGCTCGGCCTGGGTCCCCGGCTCGACCCCGACCCGCGCACCCGGAGCTCGTGCTGGAGTTTCTTCCGGGGGGCTCGCGCCCCGTGCCCGCCGTGACCTTGGCCGGGCCCCGAGCGCCACGTCCCAGACCCGGCTCTGCCTCCCCGGCCCCGCGTCTCCCTCCCGGCCGCGCGCCGTCACCGGCCCCGATCCCACGCGGGCTCCGGGCCGGGTTTTGCGCGCCGCCCGCGACCGCGCCTGCGTCGGGGCGTCACCGTAATAACTTCGTATAGCATACATTATACGAAGTTATACGAACATACATACGCGCACGTTGCGAAGTCCTGGGGCCCTGAGAAAGACAGCGCGGCAGTGCCTCGATGAAGGAACACTTTGTGCAAGAAGAGGGAATAGGATATAGGGGGAGGGGGCCTGGGTGCAGGTGGGAGCACTGTGTGAGCAAAGACGGGTGCAGGAGCAGGTGGGCACGTGGCGGGGGCAGGGGGCACGCACGGGCAAGGCCTGGGCGCAGCAGTGAGAAGAAAAGGGGGGGTGGCAGGAGCTGGACAGGAGGGTCCTGTTTGCAAGAAACACAGACTGCGGGGTCTGGTTTTCACCTGGTGACTGGTGATGAGCCTCTGAAGGTGTCTTCGTAGAGAGAAATGATAAAGCACGTGATACTCTTAAGGCTGCCCCACGGACCCCTCGACCCCCAACCTGGACCCAGACCACAGGACCCCCGACCCGGACCCAGGTCCCGATCGCCCCCACCTACAGCCAGACCCAGGCCCAGACCCCATCCCACGACCCACACTCAGGATCAGGACCAGGACCAGACCCAGACCCCAATTCACGAACAGGACCGAGACACAGACCCGACCACGATCCCCCCCGACCCGGACTCCAACCCATCACCAGGGCCCAGGACCCAATCACGGGGCATCACTCAGACCCAGACCACAACCCCCAACACGACCAGGAAAAGCTAGTTCCCGACCTTGGCTGTCTTACACAACCTGGACCCATACTCCCATCCCTGACCCCAGCTGGGTCAACCCACGACTCCTTGTCCTGACCCAGACCCAGATTTCTGGCCGGCGACCCTCCCGTTCCGACCGGCCTGGCAGGTGCAGCCTTCCCGGCCTTCCCCTTCCTAAGGCTAGAGCTGCTGCTCTGTGCTCAGGGGGGTCAGGGTTTTCCAGGTGCTCTGTACCTCTGGTAGTTGGCAATACTGTTTATCACCAGTGGGTAGGTTGTACTGAACAGAGATGTGAGACTGTATGCAGTCGGAATAGCTGTCCCAAAGTAAAGTCTGTCTTCTTAACTGATAAAGGGTTGTCTGTTAGGGTGAAGTATTTCAAGAGTTGGGGTTTTAAGCCATAAGGACTCCTTCCCCCACAGTGTTTTCGGTGGCCTATAAGTTGAAAACTTCAGTCAGGAAGGATTTTAAGTCCTTACTCTGAAATTTTGGGGAAAATTCTAGGAAAAGTGGATACTTTTAACATACCTTTTTAAGAGAGACAGTTGATTACTTAGAAGTTATTGTAAGGTCATGTAGAGTGTTAGGTGAGGGCCGGCCCGTGGCTCTTTTGGGAGAGTGCGGTGCTGATAACACCAAGGCCACGGGTTTGGATCCCTATATAGGGATGGCCGGTTGGCTCACTTGGGAGAGCATGGTGCTGACAACACCAAGTCAAGAGTTAAGATCCCCTTACTGGTCATCTTTGAGGAAAAAGAAAAAAAGAGTGTTAGGTGAGTCTCAGGGTGCTGATAATCCTGCTACAGAACAGTTCAGCTTGGTTCCATGGTTTTATGAAGTTATCATTTACTCTGCTTGAAAAACAAATTTGCTCTCTAGGAAATGCTAATTATTCCTCAGGGGCTCATTTCTAGAGCATTACAAGTACAGCCTTTGTCCACAAACTGGAATTTTTACCCACTTTAAGTTGGAGATGCTGGTAAGAGTTGTTGCTTTTCTTAATTCCCTGATATGTGTGTGTGTGTGTGTGTGTGTGTGTGTGTGTGCATGCACGTGCATGTGCGCATGTGCTGTTGGTTAGACAGCCTTGGAAGGGTGTACCATCTTATTCTTTAAACTTTCATAGTAGCATTTTAAAGAATATTATTTCCAAATCAAATGCTGTTTACGTATATTTATGCTGTAGATTGTATAAAATCAATGGAGGGGTCTAATGGCTGACCCTTAATCTGATAGTTTGTTGTTTACAAAAAATTCAGTGCCATAACAAAGGAAATCATGTATTTATTCTGAGGATTTTGAGGGTTTTTTTCTTTTTCTTTTTTGGCAGCTGGCTAGTAAGGGGATCCAAACCCTTGACCTTGGTGTTATCAGCGTCACGCTCTCCCAATTGAACTAACCAGCCAGCCCCGGATATTGAGATTTTTAAAGAAAGTTCTCTTACTACCATTTGAATAGCCAGCAACATTAGTGTTGAATTGAATTCTACACATGCCAACATATTAAACATGGAATAAATTGAGCTTCCAGTGAGGGAGCGGTATTCAGACTTTTTGAAGGGTAGAATGTGCCATGTAGTAGAGACAAGTAAGAGGGGCGGTGAGTGGAGGTTGGGCTATGACTTTCACCTCCACCTTGTGCACAGGGAAGAGTCCTGGACTTCTTACAGACCTGGGAACCTCCTCTTGCACTGATGCAGGGGAGTGGCTTTTTTCGCAGGAGGAATTTTGACATTTATACAGTATGAAGGAAATGATTAGCTCATAGGATGTTTAAGCACCTTCCTTTTTGTAAGGCATCATTTCCAAGTTCTTGGTGTACAGAAGCAACACATACAGGTTAATGGAATGAACTTTACATAGCATTTGGACTAGGGAAATGTATACACATCGTTTTAAAAATATTTTTCTTAAATTTAAACTCAGTTAAACACTGATATGTTGACATTGCAAGTTCTTTTCAAGTCAAAAAGGCAAATTATATAACCTTAAAGGCACGTGTAATGAGTAGTTATACAGAGGCTGAAATATTCTTAATGCTTATTTCAGATTTGCGTACTGAATTGAAAATCACTGTATAGTTAAAAAAATATGACAACTCATCATTGAACCACAGTGATTTTATTCCAATTCCAGCTTTAAAGTGAATTTACATTTTGTAGGTTGTATTAAAAATTCACTGAATTGAAAATCACTGTATAGTTAAAAAAATATGACAACTCATCATTGAACCACAATGATTTTATTCCAATTCCAGCTTTAAAGTGAATTTACATTTTGTAGGTTGTATTAAAAATTCTCAGAGAATTTGGAAGAGTGTATAAGTAATTTAGGTTTTGTTGAAATACTAAATAATTTAATAATTTGGGGGGAGAGAACAAGGTGAGGACTGTGATCCTGTTCTGGGCTGTCATAAGTATTTTAAGTGATTTCAGTAAGATGTGAATGCAAATGCCTTTCCACAGTGGCTGGTGAGCCCCGTGCCCAGTGGGGATGGGTGTGCATGGGGGCTCAGTATGCACAAGAGTGCCAGTGTGTGTGGTTTTTGAGAAAACAAGTTATTTCTGCAAGTCCTTGATTTTCATTCAGGTATGCAGTGTGTAGAAATATAGCGTTTTCCTCCCTGAGACCCTCTGACCCACTGGAGGCACAGGTGTCACTGGGACTGGGGGTCTCTGGGGTGGGCGCCTGGAGGTGGGCAGGTGAGGGTGGCCTCCAAATGTGGCTGAGCTGGTGTCCTGGTGCTTGAGAAGGTGAAATTCTGGCTGGGGCAGGTAGGGAAGCAGCTGGAGCTCAAAGTTTGCCTGGGCCTGGTGGGGGACTGTCTTTACTTTGATCAGTGACAGAAAGAAAAATGTCCTCTTTGAGGACATGGTTGTTGTTTGTCCAAGGATCTGGTCCAGCTCCTGAGATGGGTAAAGTGTTTTTGGAAGATCAGTTGGGCAAGAATGTTTGGGTTAGTTGTTGTTGCCATGGTAGCAAACTGAGTATAATTTATTAATTAAGCAAGTCTTTGTAACAGTTGTTTATGCTTTGAAAATGTCAAATGAATTTGATATATTTTTGATCAGTAAGATCCTAGAATGTCTAATAGCCAAGCTTAAGTAGAAAAAGTTGAATTTACTGTTGCCCAAAACTATTTGACAATGCAAAACTAAAATTGTGTTTATTTAGGAAAGTGACCCCTATTCTTGTGCCAGATTAGCTGCCTGTCGATTCTACCTGGGGATAAAGCAACACTTCTTTTCTTATGTGGCATGTTTTCACTTGCAGATTATGTTTGGTAATGTCAACGTTTGAAGACTTGCTCATTAAATCAGAGATAACATCCTCTAAGGTGAGGACTGGAGAAAGGCAACCAGACAGCCAGTCAGTCAGTGGCTTCTGGAGCTTTCCAGGTAGAAATCCCAAAGAATGAACTGAGGCAACTCATAGTGCCTCGGTCCTGTTCAGAGTGGGGTGGGCAGAACCAGGGTTCCCAGAGAATACCAGCACAAGAAAGAGAGAAGTGAGAAGGGGGTGCCAGGGGACGACAGTGACCACCAGAACCGTGGCTTGTGACCAGGAAGTTTTGGGTGGCTTTGAGAGGGCTGTTGTCTCCAGGATGAGGAAGGAGGCTGGGTGTAGGGCTGGAGAGTGAGAAGCGATTGGGGGTGTAATATGGGGTGGGGGTGTTGTAGGGAGGGTGGAGGTGAGATTAGGATTAGGAGGAGTGAAAATGCTGCTGGATCACCAGGGTGAAGTGGGGAAGGTACCACGCAGAGGTGGTGCCGAGGCCTGGTGGGTGTGAAGAACACATGGCAGACATGGTGTGACAGAGTTCCCAGCAGGAAAAGTAAGCTCAGGTTGTCTTGTTGGAAGACTTGAGCAGAGCTGGCCAGAACAGAGCCACACTAGGAAGGTCTCGTGTCTTTCTTACTGGAGGGTTGGCTGAGATGCCTTAGTTTTATGACCTGAAACTCTTGACAAGCTCATGAGTGGAGCTGAGAGCAAGGGTCCAGGACCTAGGGATTAGCAGTGGGTGGGTATCGTGGCAGATCTATGGCAGTGGGGGGGAGGGTTGGCTGAGATGCCTTAGTTTTATGACCTGAAACTCTTGACAAGCTCATGAGTGGAGCTGAGAGCGAGGGTCCAGGACCTAGGGATTAGCAGTGGGTGGGTATCGTGGCAGATCTATGGCAGTGGGGGTGCCGCTGTGCCCAATATGCAAATTAGTTGCCTTTTAAAGGCTAACGTGTAGTTTCTTTAAAAGCTACAATATGCATGCATTTGGCAAATTGAGATATTTTATTACTGATTTGTAGACATTGGGAACATAAGGCAACTATTTTAACGTAATTGTTACTTTACTAAGTCAAAAAGCCATCAACCAGCTTACTTCTGCTTCACTTAGTGTTTGTCCTTCTGGTGGTAAAACCCACTTTTTCATTTCAATAATGTTTGCCTAATGAGTAGTTCAGATGTTTTACATTTAAAATAATTTCCGTTTCTGACACATTCTGAGAAACAAGCCTATGTGACCTGTCACCCATAGCGGTCATTTGTGTACTGACTGACTGTGTCAGAAGATGGTGGGGACAGGCTCCTGGTCAGACTGGGGCCAGATTCAAGGATGCCACCTAACCTGTCTGAGTTTTAGTTCCCCTGTTTGTGACATGGGGATAATAACTGCCTGGTCACATGACACAGTCAGCACTGTGTGTGTCCCTACTAGACATCGGAGACTGCATCTGTTTGTCCCTCACAGTGTTTTTAGCACGGGCATGGGGCCTGTACAGAGGGGCCTGTGAGAATCTAATGCCTGGCTGAGTGTCACTGGCAGGGTGACAGGAAGTGTCCCAAAGGGCAGGCAATCTCCAGCTTGCTTATGTCTCTCACACACAGGGACACATGCATGTAGCACATTGAGAGCTTCTTGGAAGGAACAAGCGAGGTTTGAAGTTTCTTCAGCCATGAGAGGTTGCCCAGGAGCCATGGATAGAGACAGGCGGGGGACGTGGTGTGTGTCGTCCAGCAGGCTGCAGGAGCGTCCAGAGGCGCCTTGCTTCTGGTTCTGCTCCATTCCGACTTCTCGGCTTCACCACAGACCTCCCCGGGTTACGGGGAAAGGGAGGTGCCTCTGCGTTGAGTGAGGTTGGGAAAGGGAACGGTTTAGATGTAGTGTCCTGCGTGTGTCTGATTTGAAGACTTCTTGTTCATTAGTGCCTCACGTCTTTGCCTGGACTGTCGTTTCAGAATTAAAGACATCCAGTGGGAGAACTTTGCAGTTCACAGTACCCTGTTTCTCTCTTTTATTTATTTATTTATTTATTTATTTATTTATTTATTTATTTATTTATTTATTTATTTATTTATTTATTTATTTATTTATTTATTTATTTATTTATTTATTTATTTATTTATTTATTTATTTATTTATTTATTTATTTATTTATTTATTTATTTATTTATTTATTTATTTATTTATTTATTTATTTATTTATTTATTTATTTATTTATTTATTTATTTATTTATTTATTTATTTATTTATTTATTTATTTATTTATTTATTTATTTATTTATTTATTTATTTATTTATTTATTTATTTATTTATTTATTTATTTATTTATTTATTTATTTATTTATTTATTTATTTATTTATTTATTTATTTATTTATTTATTTATTTATTTATTTATTTATTTATTTATTTATTTATTTATTTATT
>NW_007731620.1:68532-70057 GCF_000696425.1 Galeopterus variegatus
TGAGCGGGAACCGGTCTGTATGTGGGATCCGAACCCTCGGCGGGAGCGCCACCACGCTCCCAAGCGGCGCACTGTAGCAGTGCGCCACCGGGCCGGCCCCTCTTTTATTTATTTTTTTAAAAGATGACTGGTAAGGGGATCTTAACCCTTGGCTTGGTGTTGTCAGCACCACGCTCACCCAGTGAGCAAACCGGCCATCCCTATATGGGATCCGAACCCGTGGCCTTGGTGTTATCAGCACCGCGCTCTCTCGAGTGAGCCACAGGCCGGCCCCTGTTTCTCTCTTTTAAACGGCTTTTTCATTGAAGTATTACAAACCGTATATACTTCTGAAATTCAGTCCACAGTTGCTTTTTGGGAAGCAGTGAGGGCCTGAAGCTGAGCTCCCTGCTGGCCTCGAGTGTCACTGGGTGCTCTCCAGGTTGGCACAGGGCCTTGGGCCTCCTAGGAGTGACAGGTAATGTCCCACTCTCATGACTAGCTCCTTCTGCTGTCAGGCTTAGGCAGGCTTCGTGAAGGGGCTTTTCCATTCTGTTCCTCATTATCAGCGCCTGCTGTAATTCATCTTCTCACACAACTTTCTCCTCTACTGGTCTTCCAAGGAGGAGACAGTCCAATACATGTTTCTATCCCCCTGAAAATGTTACAGCGCCATTGCTTGGTGCATTCTGGAATATGTGTGCCCATTAGCTGCTGATTGAGCACATTATGTCATAGAAACATTTTCAAGTGCTGATCTTCTAGTGAAGTGATTCTGGTCAGACATGGCTCCTCTGTTTACCATCAGGTCCCAGCTAGGACCACAGTTGCAGGAGTCTGGCACAGTTTCATGCATAATTGGTGGAAATGTCCCAGAAGATGAGGCTGTTACAGTAACAGCAGATTTTTCCATTGTGGAAATGCAACTGTTGTTCCTTTGCTGAGCGGAGAGCTTTTTTGGAACATGAAGAAAAGGTTTCTAAAATAAGGAAACTTTTAATGAAAGTAATTAGCATTTTTTTTTTTTTTTGTCTTTTTTCCGTGTCCGGCAACGGATCGCAACCCTCAGTGCTGCCCCCGTACCGGACCGGGGACCGGCAACGGGATCGCAAGCCTCGGCGTTGCTCCTGCGCCTCGCTCAGCCAGTGAGCGGGAGCTGGTCTGTATGTGGGACATTACCTGTCACTCCTAGGAGGCCCAAGGCCCTGTGCCAACCTGGAGAGCACCCAGTGACACTCGAGGCCAGCAGGGAGCTCAGCTTCAGGCCCTCACTGCTTCCCAAAAAGCAACTGTGGACTGAATTTCAGAAGTATATACGGTTTGTAATACTTCAATGAAAAAGCCGTTTAAAAGAGAGAAACAGGGGCCGGCCTGTGGCTCACTCGAGAGAGCGCGGTGCTGATAACACCAAGGCCACGGGTTCGGATCCCATATAGGGATGGCCGGTTTGCTCACTGGGTGAGCGTGGTGCTGACAACACCAAGCCAAGGGTTAAGATCCCCTTACCAGTCATCTTTTAAAAAAATAAATAAAAGAGGGGCCGGCC
>NW_007731620.1:71057-86258 GCF_000696425.1 Galeopterus variegatus
GTTGCTCCCGCGCCTCGCTCAGCCAGTGAGCGGGAGCTGGTCTGTATGTGGGATCTGAACCCTCGGACGGGAGCGCCGCCGCGCTTCCCAAGCGGCGCACTATCCAGTGCGCCACCGGGCCGGCCCAGTAATTAGCATTTTGGATAGTATTCTTATCTGTTTAACATTTTCGTGTGGCTCTTGTTTTCATTTATGTTTGGTTTTTGGAGCAATTTATAATACCTTAAATAATGACAATATAGTAAGTCAGATTCCACACTTCTGGCCCCACTCTCTCACTGGGACTTTTTGAGTTGCTAATGAAGTCTAGTACACAAGGGCATGCTTAAGGCTCGAGTTGCCATCGCTGTGACTTGAGGCAGGCTTTCAGCACCATAACAAGGTGTCCTGCCAGGAGGCGATGGCACAGGGAAGTTAGGAAGCACCTAGCCCAGGACCCCCACCCCAAGAGCTGCTGCTGTCCCGAGAGCTTGCCAGTTGAGAGTGTGTGTTGCCTTTCATACATCTCAGCTGCTTTGATAGGACGGGAAGGTCCTCTGAGAATTCCATAGGAGTTTTAGACAGTATTTAGATTTTGCTGCAGTATGTTGTTTGAGATAGAATGCTCTCGTGCCTTATCCAGTGAAAGGCAGCCAAGTAGAACAGTGGTCCCAGGGAGAGTCTGCCCTCCTCTCCCTCCCTGGGATATTCATCAATGTCTGGAGACACGTTTGGTTGGCAAAACTGGGAGGACAGGTGCCACTGGCATCTACTGAGCAGAGGCCAGGGATGATTCTAAAAATCCTGCGATGCACAGGCCACTCCCACTACAAAGAGTGACCCAGCTCCAAATGTCAGTGGTGGGGAGGAGGAGACCCCGAAGCACAGTCATCAGCACTTGAAAACTGCTGGGTATCACTCCTGGCCCTATCAGTGGTGAGTTTTGATAAATTTTTACAAATCGTTCCTGCTTAAAAACTTTATGTTGCCAAAGCATTTATTTGTTCAAATTCAACAGAAGGTGCCTTTTCTAAAATGCAACCAGGGGCTGGCTGGTTAGCTTGGTTGGTTAGAGCATGGTGTTACAACACCAAGGTCAAGGGTTCAGATCTCCATACTGGCCAGCTGCCAAAAAAATATTTAAAAAATAAAAAAATGAAACGCAGCCTGGGCATGGAGAGGCCTAGTGTGGAATTGCTAGGTAATTCCTCTCCCTTCACAGTTTCAGAGAGAGGCTCACGGAATGTGACCCTCCTGAGTCTTACCCCGGTTGTGAGAAGACTTGTCTCAGCACTTGAAAGTAGCCTAACATTCTTCCACTTGGAATGTGTTTTCTTTCTTTTCTTTTTTTTTTTTTTTTTTTTTAAACAACACCAAGGTCAAGGGTTCAGATCTCCATACTGGCCAGCTGCCAAAAAAATATTTAAAAAATAAAAAAATGAAACGCAGCCTGGGCATGGAGAGGCCTAGTGTGGAATTGCTAGGTAATTCCTCTCCCTTCACAGTTTCAGAGAGAGGCTCACGGAATGTGACCCTCCTGAGTCTTACCCCGGTTGTGAGAAGACTTGTCTCAGCACTTGAAAGTAGCCTAACATTCTTCCACTTGGAATGTGTTTTCTTTCTTTTCTTTTTTTTTTTTTTTTTTTAAAGATGACTGGTAAGGGGATCTTAACCCTTGACTTGGTGTTGTCAGCACCACGCTCACCCAGTGAGCTAACCGGCCATCCCTATATAGGATCCGAACCCGGGGCCTTGGTGTTATCAGCACCGCACTCTCCCGAGTGAGCCACGGGCCGGCCAGGAATGTGTTTTCTTAGAGATATTAATTGACTTTAGTCAGGTTGATACAAATATTCTGAAAACATTTAGTCAGTGGGGAAAAGGATGGTTTTTTGTGTCACTGGTTCTGCTGGAGAATGAACTGGTGTGTGGTGTGCCTCAGTGTCCTCGTTGCCGCACTGTGAAAGATGTGGGCCAGGGTGCTCCGGCAGCGTGTTCAGTCACTGATAACTGGCAGTAAGAAAACTCATCTTTTTTTTTTCTTTGGTCCTTTTTGAGACCGGCCGCACCGCGCTCAGGCAGTGAGCGCTGCGAGCGCACCGGTCATCCCTATATAGGATCCGAACCCGCGGCGGCAGGAGTGCCGCTGCGCTCCCAGCGCTGCACTCTCCCGAGTGCGCCACGGGCTCGGCCCAGAAAGCTCATCTTTTGACTTTTACTGTAATAAAACAATTTCTGGGATACAGGCAGCCCTAGACAAGTAGATTGGAGACTACTGCTATGTCTTTCTGTTCTTTTTAGGGTACAGCATTTTGAGGGCATAGGAGTTATACTATGTTTTTGCCATTTCTGAACCGTTGAAGGATACTAGGATTGTGAGCATCATTTTTACAGCCACTTGAGCTGGGTGGAGGAAGATGCAGTTTAAATGTAAACTGTCCATCCTGGTCCCTCCTTGATGCCTCCAATCACGTTCTGCCCAGTCTCCCTTTGGACCTGCCCACTCGTAAACACCACTCAAGTCTTGCACACTTAGCGTCGGCACTTAAGTGCTCTGTGGGCTGGGCTGGTTCATCTTTAGGTTGTACAGTACTGGGCTGTGGCCCGTGACCCCTTGGTGACCTTGAGTAGTGCCAGGTGCTTAATAGGACTGAAATGTTTGTTGGTGGATTTGTTTGACGAAGGCTTCTAGGTTTGGATTTGGTGAGTACTGAACCATAGGGAATAGTTTAAAACAGTTATAAATGTTATAAGTCAAATCCACTCCTTGATTCTACACTTACCCCCACTTTTTTTGCTGTTTTTGTTCATGGTAGATTGTCTGAATTGGCTTTTTTATTTTGGTGCTTTGTGTTTTTTAAAGTTAAAGGTGGCTGATACGTGGAGGGTGACCTGTGGAAGCCTGGGTACACCTGGGCAGAATTTCGTGCAGTTTAATAACAATGTCCTAATAATGTGTGTCAGGGCACATAGCTTGTGGTGGGTCTGTTACAGGAGCAAGTCAGACCTGACTGTTGACAGGTGCCTGGCAGGAGTGGGCCTGGCCTCCCCTGCAGCTGCTCTGGGTGCCACTTGTCTCTGCACCTTCCACAGAGCATGTGCACAGACCCTGGCTCCTGTGTCTTCATGCCTTGGGCTGGAGGAGGGGCCAGGCTCCTGGTGGTCCTTCTTGCTGAGAACTTCTGCAGAGCTCTGGGGAGACCCTCCTGGGATAGTCCACACTGGAACACGTCCTTGTCCCAAGTGAAGTGGACAAGTCTATCCCTTTCCACCCTCCCACCCCATCCTGATTTGACTTCAGTGACTCAATGGCTTAAGCATATTCACTCCCCTACCCATCTCCTCCTAAAGAATGCTACCAAATTAGTGGAAAATAGCCCCCCGAAAGTAATCTTTTATCTTATTCTCTTAAAAGTTGTTTTTCTTGTTCAAAGTGCGTATTTTATTGTAGACACAAATTTACCTGTTAATCACAGTTCCAAAAATATTTAGTTTTTTGTAACACCTGTGGATTTACCAGTAACCAGGCATTCAATGTTTAGGGTTTCTTTTACTGTGTATTACTAATGAGAAGAGCTTTGCTTTTATAAATAATTTTTTTAAATGGTTTTAGAATTTTGGGAAAGGCAACTACTCACCATTTTTACAAGTATTTGCTAAATGAATGGCTTCTGTACTTAGTGGCATTATTTGTTATGCTATAATGCTCCAAGCCCTGGTTATGGTTGTGAGGGGCACCTCAGGCCACTGGAACTGCATCTGGCTTGACTGCTGATTGGCACTCTAACTTTGGGCAGCTGACCAAGCCTCTGAGAGTCATTGTATTGTCTATAGGTTGTGGTGGAGATCAACTGAAAAGGATGGTTGAGTGTGTCTCAGCCTCTGGCGTCCGGTAGGCACCAGGTCAGTCTTAGTTCCCCTCTCTGTTCTGTGGAGACTGACTCTCCCTTTGGTCAAGAGCCATATTCCAGAAGATACTTGATATCCCCTTTGTGTGCCATTTTCCACAAACCTCTGCACATAGGCCAGGTGGAAGATGGGCAGAGAATGAGTAATGCAGGCACTGTGTTCTTGTCCAGCTACTGGGACAAACTGGAACAGTGTTGTAGCACCTCTTGGGCCAAGGGAAGACTAAAGCCCCTCACCTGTGACCATGCTGTTTTTTCTTAGCCTCAGGGTCCTGTTCTGTAAACATACATATAACTGAACTACTTCTTGGGGTTGTAGCGTAGATAACCTTTGCCTGCCACAGTAGAGTTGCTTAAAAAATATTAATATTTAGGGGCCGGCCCATGGCTCACTCAGGAGAGTGTGGTGCTGATAACACCAAGACCACAGGTTCAGATCCTATATAGGGATGGCCGGTTAGCTCACTGGCTGAGCGTGGTGCTGACAACACCAAGTCAAGGGTTAAGATCCCCTTACCGGTCATCTTTAAAAAAAAAAAAAAAATTTAAATTTATCGTCTCAAGTGTTTTGATTATTTAATCCATTTACATTTAAAGTAATTACTAATAAGGAAAGACTTCTGGCATTTTGCTGTTTTCTTTATGTCTCACAGCTTTTAGTCTTAAAGCTTTGGTCTTACGGCTTGTAATCTCTTATTTCCTCCCTTACTGTCTTTTATGTTTGGTTGATTTTTTTTTTTTTGTAGTGAACTCCTTTGATTCTCTTGTCATTTCCTTTTGTGTGCATTTTAAAGACATTTTCCTGTGGTTACTATAGGGATTACATTTAAATTTACATATTAAATTTGAAACAATCTATTTTCAACTAATATCAATTTAACTTCAAAAGCATACAAAAACTGTTCCTATACATTTCCTTCCTCCTCTTTATATTTTCACAAGTTACATCTTACTGTTTGCCAAGTAACATATTCATAATTATTTTTAATACATTTATCTTTTGAATCCTGTAGGAAATCAAAAGTGGTGTTACAAACTGGAATTGCAATAAAACTATCTTTTATATCTGCTCTTGAATTTACTTTCACTGGAGATCTTTATTTCTTCATATGGCTTTGAGTTACTGCGTATTGTCCTTTATTCCAACCTGAAGTATTCCCTTTAGTATTTCTTGTAGGACAGGTCTCATGTTAATGAACTCCCTTAACTTTTGTTTATTGGGAAATGTCTTAATTTCTCCCTCACTTTTGAAGGATAGTTTCTGGATATAGTTCTCAGTTGATGGGTTTTTGTTTTGGTTTTTTTTCCTCTCAGGACTTTAAATACAAATAAGGTTACATCCCAATAAATCTATTGTAAATAAAAAATATCATAAGTTGAAAATGCATTTAATACTTTGATAAACCTATCTTAAAGTCAAAGAATTGTGAGTCAAAACTTTTTAAGTTGGGGACAGTCTGTATGTATCCCACTGTCTTTTGGCCTCCATAGTTTCTGATGAGAAATAGCTGTTAACCTTATTAAGACCAGTTGCTCCTCTTTTGCTGTCATCAAGATTCTCTGTCTTTGTTTTTCAACAGTTCAATTATAATATGTCTCACTTTGGGTCCTTTGAGTTTATCCTATATGGATTTTGATGAGCTTCTTGGATTTGCGGGTTCTTGTCTTTCATCATATTTGGGAAGTGTTTGGCCATTATTTTTTCAAACATTCTTTATGCCCTTTTCTGTCTTCTCCTTTCAGAACTGCCATAATGTGTATGTTGGTATGCTAGATGATGTCCCACCAGTCCTTTAGGCTCTGTTCATTCTTCATTTCGTTTTCTTTCTGCTCCTCAAACTCGATAATTTTAATTGGCGTGTCTTCAGATTTGCTTATTCTTTCTTCTGCCTGCTCACATATGCTTTTGACCTCCTCTAAATGAATTTTTCATTTTGGTTATTATACTTTTATGGATATCTGTTTGGTTCCTTTTTACCAATAGTAGTCCTGTTTTGTTCATATATTGTTTTCCTGATTTCCATTAGTTCTTTGTGTTCTCCTTTTGCTCTTTGAGCATATTTAAGACCATTGTTTTAAAGTCTTTGTCTAGTAAGTCTGGCCTTTCTCAGGGATGATTTCTGTCAACTTTTTGTTGCTTTTCCTTTGACTGAGTCATACTTTTCTGTTTCTTTGTGTGCCTTGTGATTTTTGTTGTTGTTCTTGTTGAAAACTGGACATTTGACTATTATAATGTGATGGCTCTGGAAATCAGATTCTTCCCAGTTCTCCAGGGTTTCCTGGGTTTTTGTTTGTTTGTTTGTTTGTTTGTTTGGTGTTAAAAGCTGTAGGAATCCTTTTGTTTAGTGACTTTCCTAAACAGTTATTGCAAAAGATATATATATTCCATGATTATGTGGTCACTGAAGTCCTTGATTCTTAGTTTGTGTTTAGCTGATGTCTTGACAGAGATTTCTTGAGTGCCAGTAGCACTCCCAATCTTTGCATATTGTCTCTTTGCCTGATCCCTCCTTCAACTCTTGGTCAGTCTCATACTTTGCTTGGGGATCAGCCCAAGGTGAAAGCTCAGGATCTTTTCAAGCCTTGCCTGTACATGCACTTTGCCCTGGGTGTGTGCTTGGTTTTCTGAGTTTTCCAGGTATATATAGACTGTTACTTTTGAATGTCCTGTTTCCCAGAGAGACTCTCCCCAGCTTTTTCCTTAGGCAATCTATTGTATGTTTGAACTGTAATCCTTCTGTAATCTTTTGCCCCAGGCACCTGAGGGTTGTTAATTTGTCTTGAGGTGTTTTCAGGCTTTTTTGGCCTGAGTTCTGAGTTAGGCAAAGCAGAAGAGGAATGCTTTGTGTCAGTCAGACTCCCAGACAGGTTAGAACAGACATAAATCGTGAATAAGGTCTCAGCAGCTTCTGGTAAGTACATGAGGTTAGAAAAAACCGCTCAGGAGAAAGAGTATAAAGCTTAGCAGCTGGTTGTGGATGGCTCTTAATGCTGGATCAAGTCAGGCACCAGGCACTTGGTTGGAGTCTGACTGCCAACTGACTGGTGAGTGGGATTGTGGTCTAGAGCTTTTGGTATTGTGTTTCAAGAAATTCAGGTACTTGTTAAATTGAATTGTTATGAGGTTGATAATTTTTTTTGAACTATAAAAATGGGTGGGAAAAATTATACGTAATTCCACCAACTGGAGATAGCTACTGTTAGCACAAAACATATGTATTATTCTGAGGTTTTGAATTTGCTTTTAAATAGTAGAGATGCTATTAGAGATAGAATTTTGTATCCTGACTCTTTTTCAGTGTTAACTCTTTTAAACGTCTTTCGTAGTTGGCTGTATGAACTTCCATCTGTTGGACATGTCATGAATTAGTTTACTATACCCTTATTTTTGTTTCTTTATTTTTTTTAAAAGATGGACCGGTAAAGGGATCTTAACCCTTGACTTGGTGTTGTCAGCACCACGCTCAGCCAGTGAGCTAACCGGCCATCCCTATATAGGATCCGAACCCGTGGCCTTGGTATTATCAGCACCACGCTCTCCCAAGTGAGCCATGGGCCGGCCCATACTATCCCCTTATTATTTAACAGGTAGATTAACCATCTTTTGCTGTTGTAAACAATACTGTAATTGAATTCTGAATTATTAGATTCTTGGAGATGATGTTCCTGTGTCAAATGTATATTTTGTGTTTAAATGTTCTCTGCTTCTTTTTGTAAAAACTAGCAGAAGACATGTAGCACCATTAAGTTTATTTAACAAAAGAAAAAATTTCCCCAAATCTACCATCCTAGCTGCTGTCTTCATTCTTACAGAATCCTCTTGTCATCTGCATGTGGACACAGTGCGCATGATCCCTCTAGAATGGTGGCTGCATGGGAGTTTTTCTCTGTATCATGTTAGGGTATAAAAGTAAAAGAGCAAAATGTTCTGCACCATGTTTTATATGGAGTTTAAAAAAAAAACACCAAACTTAGGATACTTCTTTCCAGCGAGGCCCTCCCTGAAGTCGTGGGGGAGGCCTGAAGCTAACCCCTGGGACAGCTTGGTGGCCCAGCCCAGTGAAGGAATGTGTCCCCACACTGCAGCCACAGAACAGAGCTCACAGCCCACCCAAGCCCAGGAGTGGGCTTCCCAGGCCAACAGAGCGTTAGAAGAATAGTAGTGAGGGGTCCCTCGGAATCTTTATTCTTCTTCCTTTCCTGGCTTGGCTTCTGGTGGGGAGAGAAAATACTTCTGCATTTTTTAAAACGGAGAGGCAGTGAGACTCCTTTTTGATGGTTTGAGGGTGGGAGGGAGAAATAGAGGAGCATTGAAGCTTTTACAGCTGTAAGGTGACTGACTTTTGGATCAAATATATATTTTATATTTGGTTTATTTGAAATTGCTAGTGTTTTAAATTTGCAACTGTAACTTCAAGAAGTTATTTATTTGTTTGTGTGTTTGTTTGTTTTTGGGAGGCTGGCCAGTAAGGGGATACGAACCTGTGACCTTGGTGTTATAAAGCTGCACTCTAACCACCTGAGCCAACCAGCCAGCCCTAGAACAAGTTATTAATTGGATAGAGATTGAAATGTTAAAGTTTTAAATTTAGTTACAGTCCATTGAATTACTGTATCTTTTTTTTTTTTTTGCTTGTGCATAGAAGTGAAGAAAGGACAACAATACTTCGGTAAAATAAAGTTAGTAATTTTGGACCTAATGCCGTTGACTTTATCATGCATCATATCAAGAGAGGTTTAGAGGAGGAACATCGTAGATCTTACTGCACACACTTTTAAAAGAATCGTGTTCTGATACCCTACTCCTAGCAGCAGTCTGCTTTTAAGCATACCTCCTTTTTAACCCATTCATGGACTGTTAAAGACCAAGTTTGCCCGTAGTGAGACATTTTGCCTTTTGTGATCTTTTCTAGGTTATTTATTTTTTTTTTCCTTTTTGTCTTTTTCCGTGTCTGGCAACGGATCGCAACCCTCAGTGTTGCCCCCGTACCGGACCAGGACCAGCAATGGGATTGCAACCCTCGGTGTTGCTCCCGCGCCTCGCTCAGCCAGTGAGCGGGAACCGGTCTGTATGTGGGATCCGAACCCTCGGCGGGAGCGCCGCCGCACTTCCCAAGCGGTGCACTAAAGCAGTGCGCCACCGGGCCGGCCCTAGGTTATTTTTTTTTTTTAACTTTTTTCCCTAGGTTATTTTAGAGTTGTCAGTATTATCAGATATAATTCTTTCTCCACTCACACCACCCTAAGAATTTGGAAAAAACAGTAAAGAGGCAAAGACCTTTATAGGAGAATGTGCTTGACAGAACTCTTACGATGGCCCAGACTCCTTAAGATGGTTTATACTATGCAGTTGTAAAGTATGAGAGAAGTTTATCTGTTACAATTATAGAAATAGCCATTGTTTATTATAGAGAATTTAGAAAGGATAGAAGAAAAACCTGTCTATATCTACTTGCTAAAATTTTAGTTACGGTTTTCTAAATACATCTTTTCCAGTATTTAGTCTATTAAAATATATTTTGAAATAATTTAACACCTACAGAAAAGTTTGGAGTAGAATACAGGGGTCTCCTATGTACCCATTACCCATGTTAGACAATTTTCAGTATGCTGCCACCTTTGTTTTATTTCTCTCTCCTCTTATATATGTTGTTATGTTTTTCTGAGCCATTTGAGAGTAGGTAGCATACAGTAAGCCTTTTTACTCCCCTTAATAGTACTGGATGTATTTTGTAAAACAAGGATATTCTCTTACATAGCTACTGGCCAGTTAGGAAATTCGGGTGAAGTCACGTCGATCTGTTCACACTCCATATCCCAGTATTTGTAGTTGTCCTAATACGCTCCTTCCTGGTCCTGCGTCTCCTCTAGGGCAAGATTCAGTCAGCCTGTCTATGTTGATGTTTCCGAAGGATACAAGCGAGTTGTTTTATAGACTGTGCCTCATTTCAGGTTTGTGTGAGGTTTCTTCATCATCTGTTCTCAGCCATGTGCCCTGGCTGGGCCCCAGCTCAATGGTGGCCTGTGTCCTTGGGCACATGTGGCCCTCCCAGTGTTGCTCTGGCTGGTCAGGCGCCTGCCCATCCACCACATGCCTCTCCTTCCCCTCGCAGCGCCTCAGATCCCTGCGGGTGTCAGATGCTGTCAGATATGCCCTGTGACATGCACCTTAGAGTCCTGCCTGGGTCCAGGATTCACAGCACCTGACCAGGCCCAAGACACAAGACATTGATTCTTAATGGTCTTTTCTATGAGCAGCCCACCGGGATTATACTGACTTGGCTGGGATCATCCTTGAAGACTTGGTAGTCCGGTTTTACTATGGACAGTTGTACATAAACCTTCCTTTTTATAAAGTTATTTGAGGCAAATAAAAGATGAAGAGACATGTAAACATAAATGTGTTTTTTTTGTTTTTTTTTTTTTAAAAAAGATGACCGGTAAGGGGATCTCAACCCTTGGCTTGGTGTTGTCAGCACCACGCTCAGCCAGTGAGCAAACCGGCCATCCCTATATAGGATCCGAACCCGTGGCCTTGGTGTTATCAGCACCGCACTCCACCAAGTGAGCCACGGGCTGGCCTATAAATGTGTTTTTTATTTTATTTTTTTTTATTTTGGGTGAATGGCTGGTACAGGGATCCAGCTGTTGACCTTGATGTTATCAGCACTACACTCTAACCAGGTGAGCTAAGCAGCCAGCCCTGTGTTTATTAGTTTATTTTATTTTTTAATTTTTATTTTTTTTTTAAAGATGACCGGTAAGGGGATCTTAACCCTTGACTTGGTGTTGTCAGCACCACGCTCTCCCAAGTGAGCTAACCGGCCATCTCTATATAGGGATCCAAACCCATGGCCTTGGTGTTATCAGCATTTCACACTAACCAAGTGAGCTAACCAGCCACCCCTGGGTTTATTATTTTAAAAGAAAAGACTGATAGTTTTCTGGTTTGGAGACCAGGACAGCTAGTCAAGCCACAGAATACCAGCAGCAGTGTTTCAGGCCTGTGTTCTGTCACAGTTCAGGGCACGGGCATCTGTGAGCTGGTGCTGCCTGCGATTCATGCTGTGGAATACTCCGTCAGCACAGGAGAAAGTCAGGGCAATAAAGCCTTGGATAACTAAGACCTTCTACAGCCTTGTACTTTCTTCCAGACACTTGACTTTAGGAAAAGGACACGCATTATTGGAAAATAAAGTTGTTCCAAGAGTGGGTTTATTTGCGGAGTTTGCCCTGGGTGCAGGTCAAATTTAGAAAGCTTCTATGTCTTAAACTGTGGAAATTCATGGTTTCTCTGAGGCACATGCAATTTCAGGTCCTGTCCACACGTCCTTGTTAGCCGCACAGGGCATGGGAAGAGCAGTGCTTTGAGCTCCAGCAGGTTGTCCATTCGCCATTCCCACGAGGGTGGAAAGTGCCCTGTTGTGTTGGTTTGGTTTGGTTTAACTCTCAGTCAGCCAAAGTGTTTGACTTCTCCAGTTATTCCAGGTTTTTTACTGTGTTGCTATTTCCACTTTGCAGATGAGGAGAACTGATTGGGTGAATATCTTTTAAACCCATCTGCCACTTGTTAGAAGGATCTGGAAACTCTTAGAAGATCACCGCTCGGGCAGCCACGGTGCGTGTTAGGTCTCGCACTGTCTGGTCTGATTCCTCTTTTACTCTGTCGAGAGTGACTGCTTTTTGAGGTGAGAGTATAATGGTTGTTTCTCACAAATTCAGCTTTATGTGTGGGAGGTAAAGAAGTGGGCTGAGCCACTGTAATTATTTATACACTAAATTATAGCAAATGGATTGAACTTGTAACAACAGCCTGAACAGAAGTAAGATTTTCTGTCTATTTGCTGTCTTTGAATCTATATCTTACTTCCTACACTAAAGTACTGAAAGATCTATTTTTAAAAGTGTGTGTTCAGTGTCTTTTCTTTCTTGAGCTGGATGGGATTCCCTTAAGAAATGCAACAAATTAGCCTAGTACATTTTCTAAAGGAACTAATTTGTGATGTGGAGGGTTTATAAAATTACTTCCTTATGAGATAGTATTTTCTGTCAGGATCTGAATTTTAAAAATCACTTAAGACCAAATTTGTAGAGTGAAAATTAGTAAATAGTCGTATTTAAAAAGAAACAAAAGTGAAAGATGTGCTGCTTGCTGGATTTGCCTCTGGCCTCTTAGGGAGTGGCAGGTGGGCGTGCCTGTTGCAGAGGAAGGGGCTTCTGGCTCCCTTCGCGTCGACTGTTGTTTTTCTTGAATTTAACATGGAGTGTATGGACCAATTCTGTCCTTGCGGTGGAGGGTGCAGGAGCCTCAGTGTGGCCCCAAGCTGAGGGCTCACGTCGACTGTTGTTTTTCTTGAATTTAACATGGAGTGTATGGGCCAATTCTGTCCTTGCGGTGGAGGGTGCAGGAGCCTCAGTGTGGCCCCAAGCTGAGGGCTCACCATTGCGTGGGTGGGGTTTGGGTGCTCATGTGCTCCTCTGGGTTTCCTGTGGGGGAGCCCAAGGCTCCTCCTCCAGTGTCTGTGCACTTAGGCCAGCATGTGAACAGAGTGCTCCATAGAGGGCTCCTGGCTGGTGGATTGGCACCGGAAGGTCCTGCTGTGGAGCCACCCTGCAGGCCTGGCCCTGGCCCTGGCCCGTGCTTTGTGGGCTCCAGCAGGCTGCAGACAGTGGCCAGGAGTGCTTGCACCCCTGCTGGCACTGTGGGAGGTAGGCCCTGACACCACTTGCCCTGGGGGCTGCCTCATCCAGGACAGGTGTTTGCACGGGGCATAGGCCAGGAGGCTGCTGGTAGAGTAGGCTGGGTCTTGGAGAATATGGCCAAGGAGATACTGACATACCACTTTCCTTAGAAGCAGTGTCAGAGTGCAGCCAGAGCTGCGTTATCAAGGGGTTCGTTGGCCAGTGTGCAGATGTGGTTGTGATTGGTTTGTTGTGTGTGTGTTTATTTTTCTCTACTTATTCCTTTAAAACTGGTCTTTGGCCCTCTGTATAAGTTATTTACCTGGAAAGGAGATGTGGAATCAGTTAAATGCCTCGAGTGGATTAAAAGCCGTGACGTCACCAGTGTGGATGCACCATGTGCTCCTTGAGTCTGTGGTCTGACTGCAGGGTGGCCAGAGGCGTCCCAAGTCACTGGTCACTTCCCACATTGAGGTTCCTTTTGACACTTCAATTTTTTCTTATTGGTATTTTCTAAATCCATTTCCCAACTATTTGGAAATAAATAAAACTGGACATGCCATCAGAATACTATTTTGAAATATCAGTTCTTGTTTTTTTTTTTAAGATTTTATTTTTTAGAGCAGTTTTAGGTTCATGGCGAAATTGAGTGGAAAGTACAGAGATTTCCCGTGTGCCCCTGGCCCAGTTATTGAGGGTCAGTGCAGCCCATCAGTTGAGGTTTTGGTTCCCAGGGAAGCAGCTGGTGGGAAGAACTTTTGACATACAGATGAAGGCTTCTTTTAAGGAATGGATGATGTGAGCGCCGACTATAGGACTGCCACACAGGGGGCTGGGGGGACAGTGGTGAGCAGCCAGCAGACACCACCTGCCTGCTTGGAGCCCAGAGCCTTTGCCCTCGAGGGGGATTCTTTTTGCTTGTTTTTTTTTTTGAATAGTTCTGGGGTCTACTTTGAGACCTGTCTCTAGAAACTAGAATGGTAGGAAGACTGTAGAGGGAGTTTGCTTTTTTTTTCCTTTGGCTTTTAAATTTTATCCCACGTGCATTTGCATTTATTGCCTGTTAGTGACAATGACAAAAATACTAATTGATACTCTACTCTGGACGGTAGCTTAATGGATTTACTCTTTTTTATGTAAGCCATCCGATTTATCCCTTAAACAAATCAGAATATTTCTGGAGAAATTCCTAGGGAAATGGTATATGCACAGACCCCACCCGCAACCCATGGGCCCAGAGGTGTTCTGGAGTCAGAGTAGTTTGGGTTTTTGAGAAGTAGTACTACATGTACTGTATTTGAGTTCATGCTCCAGCACCCTATGATGGAATTTCTGTTGCAGAACACGTGAATATTCTCACTAAGTGGGATAATTAAAGGCTATAATTAGCTCCTTTTCAGTTTCAGTCAGAATTGGCTGCCAAATAATTTCAGGTCAGATTTTTTGAAGCTTTTTGCTTTTTGGAATTGTGGATGAGGGATTGTAGGCCTAAGGCATAGAGGCTTCTTCAGGGCCAGCCATTGTGGGAGGGATGTGAGATATAAAATGCTGGCAGGTGGCTGTCCTCGGCTGCTCTGAAACACTGCTGATGCCCATCTAGGTCTGCAGTGCTGCTATTTCTGTCTGCCTGAAGTGTCCTCCTTCCTTCCTGCGAGCTTGTGTCCTCCAGGACTTGTGGCACACCCTCTCTCAGTCCACTCTGCTTGTCCGAAGTCACAGGATTACTCACCCTTCCCTCTACTCCACTTCAGTTCTCAGACCCGTCCCTGACCCTCCCTTCTTTTCACACTCTTAGTGTGAGACTTCGTGGGCCTCTCCTGGACTCCTGCAAGTCTCTGGGTCACTAGTCTTGCTACCCTCCACTGTTTTTTTAGTGATCTACACACAGAATAGTGCACAGATCCTGAGTAGAGCTTAATGAGAACCCATGCATGTGGTCTGTCCCCATGAAGACACTGCATCACCAGCATCCGCTGCCTCCCCATGGGCCCTCCCAGTCAAAGCCCCCCAAGCCCCAGCACTGTTACCACTAGCATGAATTCTAAAACATAGATTAGTTTTGTTTGCTTTTCAACTTTGGATGCATGGAGTCATACAGAATGGACTTTGGTGGGGAGGGTTTTGCTTTTTACTAAATAATGTGTTTGTGAGATAAGTTCATGTTTTTGCACACAGCTGTGGATCATTCGTTCTCAGTGTTGTATTTAGTAATGTGAGTATACCACAGTTGATATCCTGCTACAGATGGACATTTAAAGTTGTTTTATTTGGGGGCTGTTATGGATAATGCCGCTATGAATGTTCTTGTACATTTGCTTCTGTGGCACCAGATTTGGTCGGGTGCGTGCATATTCAGCTTCTGCAGGGCAGCCTTGGTGGAAACACTGTGCAGTTTGCACCATCCACACCGCATGACGTAGGGTTCAGGGCACGTCACGGCATCGATGTGTGGCATTTTCTCTTTTTCATTTTAGGTATTTGAGCAGGCATTGTGATTTCAATTTGCATTTCCCTGACAACTAGTGATGTTGAGGAGCTTTTCGTGTGTTTATTAGCCCTTTAGCGTGGTATTTTATTTTTATTTTATTTTTTAATTTTTTTCCTTTTTGTCTTTTTTCGAGTCCGGCAACGG
>NW_007731620.1:86592-92116 GCF_000696425.1 Galeopterus variegatus
GGGAGCGCCGCTGCGCTCCCAAGCAGCGCACTGTAGCAGTGCGCCACCGGGCCGGCCCATGCGTGGTATTTTAAAAAGACTCTCCTGCACATTCAGCACATGTTCACCTCTTGTGTGTGGCTCACCTTGTGAGTGTGGTGGGGAAGGGAGAGGTCACATGTGTACATGCGTGCACCCCTGCAGGTACCCACGTGTGCTGGAGGGGGTCTTTTTGTAAAGTTCCTGAAGAATTAAATGCTTCACCCCAGTGTCAACATATGTGGAACTTGTTACAATGGTCTCACTGCTATATAATTGTCAATCTTATTAATGATTTAGAAAATACAGTCCTAAACATTTTAATATTCCTTTGTTTAGAACTTTACAGATAGAATATTAGTCTCCAAAGTGGGTGTGTGTGCCCAGAAAGTGATCAGGAAAATCTTTTAGAGTTTAGGAAGAAAATATACTTGTTATTTTTCTTATCCTGCGTGGTTGCTATTTTTGTGTTTTATAATGTGCAATACAGTAATACAGTTCATACAAAATGTTAATGTATTGTTACCAACTTTTTTATTTGTTTGTTTTGTTTTAAGTAAGCTTTTTTTGAGATATGCTTTATATAGGATAAAACAAATGTATTTGAAGGGTCCTTTTCAAAGAATTTTGAGAACTATATAAATCTGTGTATCCAAACCCCAATCCAGACAATAGAACTTTTTCCTCACCCCAGAACCTCCCTCTGGCCCTTGTCAGCTCCCTCATTGCTCCAGAGCTGTGTAGATCAGCTGTGTCTTGTCCAGTACTTCGTGCAAGTGGAGTCATGCAGAGTGCACCCTTGCATTTGGCTGCTTTTTTTTTTTTTTTCTTTTTACTAAATAATGTGTTTGTGAGATAAGTTCATGTTTTTGCACACAGCTGTGGATCATTCGTTCTCAGTGTTGTATTTAGTAATGTGAGTATACCACAGTTGATATCCTGCTACAGATGGACATTTAAAGTTGTTTTATTTGGGGGCTGTTATGGATAATGCCGCTATGAATGTTCTTGTACATTTGCTTCTGTGGCACCAGATTTGGTCGGGTGCGTGCATATTCAGCTTCTGCAGGGCAGCCTTGGTGGAAACACTGTGCAGTTTGCACCATCCACACCGCATGACGTAGGGTTCAGGGCACGTCACGGCATCGATGTGTGGCATTTTCTCTTTTTCATTTTAGGTATTTGAGCAGGCATTGTGATTTCAATTTGCATTTCCCTGACAACTAGTGATGTTGAGGAGCTTTTCGTGTGTTTATTAGCCCTTTAGCGTGGTATTTTATTTTTATTTTATTTTTTAATTTTTTTCCTTTTTGTCTTTTTTCGAGTCCGGCAACGGGATCACAACCCTCGGTGTCGCGCCCGCACCGCGCTCAACCAGTGAGCAGACTGGTCTCTATATGGGATCCGAACCCTCGGTGGGAACGCCACCGCGCTCCCAAGTGCCGCACTCTACCGAGTGCACCACCGGGCCGGCCCTGCATTTGGCTGCTTTTGACTAACGTGGTGTTTTTGAGATTCATCCATGTTACTTGTGTGGCAGTTTTTCCTTTTTTGTGGCTGTTGAGTGGCACCTGAGCAGTGTTTCTCTCACGTGGACGTTCTGCCCTCTGTGGATCTAGTAGTTTCCTGTTGCTGGACGTCTGGGCAGTATCCAGTCTGGGCTGTTATGAGTCATGCTGCTGTGGACATTCGTGTCTCTGCAGTCAGGTGCACTTGTTTCTCTTGGCGAGTGCCTGAGAGTAGAGTGGCAGGATTGGGTGGTCAGCGTGCGTTTGCTTTACGAGAAAGCTGAGGGCCTTTTCCAAAGCAGTTGTGCCATTTTGTGTTCCGACCAGCAGGGCATGAGAGTCCCAGCCGTTCAGTGTCCTTGCCAGCGTTCAGTTTCATCAGTCTTTTCATAGCAGCCATTCTGCGGGTGTGTGGTGGGACCTTGCTGTGGTTGATCTGTGTTTCACTGAGGAGTAACTATGTTGAGCATCTTTTCATTGTGTCTGTTGGCCATTTGTGTATTTTCTTTAGTGGAGGTCTGCTTGACCATTTTTAATGGGTTGTTTATCTTATTATTGAATTTTAAGAGCTGTTTGTGTGTCCTGAACACAAGGTCTTTGTGAGATGTTTTAGTCCGTTTTGTGTTGCTATAACAGAAATACCTGAGACTGGGAAATTTATAAGGAAAAGAGGTTTATTTGGCTCACGATTCTAGGACAGCTGCATCTGGCATGGGCCTCAGGCTGCTTCTACTCATTACAATTCTGGGACAGCAGCATCTGGCATGGGGCCTCAGGCTGCTTCTACTCATGGTAGAAAGTGGCAGGCAGCTAGCGGGTATAAGCAGATCACATGGTGAGAGGAAGCAAGGGGGGGGAGGTGCCAGGGTCCTTTTAACAGCCAGCTGTCATGGGAACTAATAGAGCGAGATCTCACTCATTACTCTCCTCGCCCCCAGGGAGAGCATTAATCCATTCATGAGGGATCCGCCCCCATGACTCAGTCAGTTTTCAACACTGCCACATTGGGGATCAAATTTCCACATGAGTTTTGGAGGGGACAACACATCCAAACTCCATCATTCCGCCCCTGGCCCCCCAAAATTCATGTTCCTCTCACAAAATAATATCATTCCATCCCAACAGTCCCAAAAGTCTTAGCTTGCTCTAGCACCAACTTAAAAGTCCAAAGCCTCATCTGAGACCAAAAGCAAAAGTCCTTCCAGCTGTGAACCTGTAAAAGTCAAAACCAAATTTATCTACTGCCAAGAAACAATGGTGGTACAGACATTAGGTACATATTACCATTCCAAAAGGGAGGAACAGGCCAGAAGAAAGGAAAAACAGGCCCCATACAAGTCCGAAACCCAGCAGGACAGACATTATGTCTTAAAGCTCCAAAATAATGTTCTTTGACTCCAAGTCCTGCATCTTGGGCACAGCTGGGCATCTGGGCCCCCAGAGCCTCAGGCAGCCTCCCTCCCACAACTCTGCCAGGCACAGCCCATTGGGCTGCGCTGATGCCTGCAGCTTTTCCAGGCTGGTGTTCCACTCTGGTAGCTCCATAAGTCTGGGGTCTACATGGTGGTCCCACTGCCTTGGCTCTACTAGACATTTCCCTGGTGGGGGCTCCCTGTGGGGGCTCCAACCCCACTTTCCTGCTCGGCATTGCTTTAGTAGATGGCCTCAGCAGTGGCTCCGCCTCTGCAGCAGGTCTCTGCCTAGGCCTCCAGGCTTTTCCATACATCCTCTGGAATCTGGACCCCCACCGAGGTTTCGTGCCTCTACTCTCCAGGGCTCTTGCACAAACCACACTTGGGGCTGCTCCAGCCGGAGCAGCTGGGATGCAGGGAGCAGGATCCCGAGGACAGCTGCTCCCCAGGTCTGTCCTCCAGGATAACTCAGTCCTTCTAGGCCTTAGGGTCTGTGATGGGTGGGGTACCCTTCCAGACTTCTCAAATGCCTGCAGGGCTTTCCTCTCATTTTCTCCACTGTTAGCATCTGGCTGCCTCACCACCAAGATAATGTCTTTAGCAGCCAGTTTATCTGCTTCACCCTTGCATTGTTCGCCTGCTCTCTGCTTCTTTACCGCATGCATGGCCAGGCTGCAAATTTTCCAAACCTTTACATTCTGCTTCCCTTTTAAATTCTGGCTTTACATCATGATTTTGCCGCCATAACTCAAGGTAGGCCCTTAAAAGCAACCATGCAGCTTCCTTACTGCTTTGCTGCTTAGAAATTTCTTTGGCCAAATGCTCTGGTTCACAACTCTTAAGTTCCAACTTCCACAAAGTCCAAGGGCATGGACACAATGCAGCCAGGTTCCTTGCTATGGTGTAGCAAGGGTTATCTTTTGTCGCCTTTACTGTCCACATTTCTGTCAGCATTCTGCTCACCACCACATAAGTCTCTAAGGCATTCCAAACTTTCCCTTGTCTTTTTCTCTTCTTCTAAGTCCTCCAAATTCCTCTAACCTTTGCCCGTTACCCAGTTCCAAAGCTGCATCCACATTTTCAGGTGTCTGTATAGCAACACCCCACTCCTGGTACCAGTTTTCTGTTTTAGTTCGTTTTGTGTTGCTATAACAGAAATACCTGAGACTAGGTAACTTATAAAGAAGAGAAGTTTATTTGGCTTACGATTCTAGGACAGCTGTGTCTGGCATGGGCCTCAGACTGCTTCTACTCATGGCAGAAAGTGGCAGGCAGCTGGCAGGTACAAGCAGATCACATGGCGAGAGGAAGCAAGAGAGAGAAGGTGCCAGGAGTGGGGTGTTGCTATACAGATACCTGAAACGAGCTCTTGTGGGAACTAATCAAGTGAGAACTCACTCATTAATCCCCCCACCCCCAGGGAGAGCATTAATCCATTCATGAGGGATCCGCCCCCATGACTCAGTCAGTTTCCAATACTGCCACATTGGGGATCAAATTTCCCCATGAGTTTTGGAGGGGACAACACATCCAAACTCCATCATGAGATGCATGTATTGTGAATATTTTCTCCTATTCCATCCCTTGCCTTTTGGTTTCTTGAAGAAATATTCATATATTGATTCCTGCTTAATTTTTCATTTACAGGTGTACAATCAAAAACATTTGGAGGACCGAGCCCGTGGTGCACTCGGGAGAGTGTGGTGCTGGGAGCGCTGCAGCGCTCCCGCCGCGGGTTCGGATCCTATATAGGGATGACCGGTGCGCTCACAGCGCTCACTGGCTGAGTGCGGTGCGGCCGAGGACAAAAACATTTGGAGGTTATTGCTTTACTGAGTCAGCAGAAGGAATTTCTGTAAACTGAGTGGAGGGAGAGGGAGCCAGGGGCTGCTCTGTGAGTTCTGTCTGGGGGAGGCATGGGCATTTGTTGGTTTCATGTGAATTTTATTTGGGCAAGTGTGGGGTAGAATAGTCTCAAGAACAGTCCCCACTCCTGGTTGCTTCTCAAGGCTTCTGAGGTCTCATGAAAGAAGTGTGTCAGTACAGCTTTGTGAGTGTCTGTTGTATGCTCGGTCCACTTGTCTGTTGCTGCCATCAGCGAGATAGCCAGAGAGCCCCACCCAGCTGTCTGTACCAAGAGCCATAGACTGGTGGCTGGTGACCCTGACAAGAGAGGACTGGGGGATAATTTCTCATGAAGGTTTCTGACAGGACCTGGAGTGGAAATCTTCATTAGTCCAGGACACTTCCTGAATGACTGAAAATTAAAGGAGAGTTTGTACCGTATAAGACTGTTTGAAGGGCAGACGTCATGAGTCCACCGCACTCACCTCGTGTCGTCGTCACCCGCAGCTCTGGATGTAAGGATCTTAAGAGGATGTGCGCTTCTGAGCTGGCCTTTCTCCCAGCAGCAGAGTGGCACCTAGAATAGCAGACAAGGCAGCTCTTTCCAGCACCTTCACTAATAGAATTGCAGTACAGCAAATGGAGATGGGGGGGGGGGGGGGGGCGGAAAAAAAAAAAACAAAATTCTTCTCCAAGCCAAAGAAAAATTCAAGTGTTGGGAGCCACTTATAAAGCTGCTCG
>NW_007731620.1:93040-100695 GCF_000696425.1 Galeopterus variegatus
AAAGGGGGGGGGGGGGGGGGGGGCCGGGCAGAAAACAAACAAAATTCTTCTCCAAGCCAAAGAAAAATTCAAGTGTTGGGAGCCACTTATAAAGCTGCTCGTCACGTGTGTTGTCGAAAAACCCAGCACCAGCACCCTAAATCGGGTCACGAATGTTTCTGGAATTTTGGCTCCCTGGTCTGGTGCAGAAGCAGGTCCCATCTATGGAAATGCACCATTTCCTCATGTTAAGTATTTTAGGGTACAAGGCCAGCTGCATAATACATGGGATCCAGTGCAGAATGAAGACGCCAGGCCCCTTGTTGAAAAAGCATGAAAAACGCATCTTCATGGCTTCTGGGGTCTCTCTTAACCTGCCACGGTTCTTTTTATCTGTTACTTGATATCGGGCTTTCTTGGGCATAGAGGTACTTGTGGGGCAAGTGCAGACCCTCCCAGATGCCCAAGTGTCACTTGTAGTAGAATACCTGAAACTGGGTAATTTATAAAGAAATGAAATTTATTTCTTACAGTTTGGGAAGCTAGGAAGTCCATGGTCTGGGGGTGCATCTGGTGAGGATGCCTTCTTGGTGGTGGCTCTACAGCAACACAGTATCACATATCTCACCTGCTCACTCGCTGTCCTTGTGAAGCCATGAGAATTACACCCTCTGCTTCATGAATGGATCCGTCCATTCACGAGGGCACCGTCCTTGTGATCCAAAAGGCCCCGCCTTCCACCACCCTATTGGGGGTAAGTTCCCACGTGAGCTTGTGGGGGGGACATGCAAGCCACACACCAAGGCACCCCTGTTTAGGCCCCATGAGGGACGGAGGATGGTAGTAGGGGAAGCGGGGTTGCAGGAGGCAAGATGGGCTGTGCCCCATTGTCCTGTTGGACCTCACGGAACACAGATTCAAAGATAAAATGATGAGGAGTTTCAAGGTGGTGGCGGTAGAGCATCGACTCGTGCATGGCCCTTCCGAGTGTGGGCTCCGTGCGACCACACTGGCCACACGTCTGAAACCGTGCCTGTCAACATAAAAGCTTCATATCATAGCAGTTTGGCTTCTGAGTCACTGCAGTCGCAGTGCTTCACTCAGAGGCTAGACTTGCCGCCAGTGCTGGTGCGCAGCTGTTAGATGCTTCATAGAAACAGGCTCGGAGGCTCTGGTGAGGACAGTCACGCTAACCTGATGAAAAGTGAAATAGCATGCCTGCGTTAATAGACATTATTGTATTTCGTGAGTTGTCATAGAAAACTAGTGTTTTAGCATTTTGCAGGCTAAGTGATAGGTGTTCTTGAGGTTTATTGTTGATTAAATGACAAAGAAAAGTATGGCTAGGGATTCTGGTATATTTTTCATTGCCCAAAACCGTCTTAAACTTTGTCAATCTCTGCGTGTGACATGTGTGCTTTAAGGCAGGGCACGCCACTCCAGTCCTCCAGGAGGAGCAGCCACTTACACCAGCCAGCCCCTCTGGGGTGTGCCCCTCGGCTGTGCTCTGGGCGGTGCCAGCCTTGCCACTCAGCTGCCCCTCTTGGTGTCCCAGGACGTGGGATGAGAGCAGGATGGACAGCGGCAGGTGTTGGCATGTCGCTCTTAGTGCAACTGGAAATGCAAGGTGGGGCAAGGGAGTAATTTGTGAGTGACGGAAGAATTTGATTAGTTAAGGGCCACTAATGGTGGAAAACTGAATTACCGAGTTTCAATTTTTCTTTCATAAATTAGAGAAAACCAGTAGAAAAGAATGGTGAAAGCGTGCACACACACGCACGCACCCATGTGCACATGCATGTACACACACACCCACGCGCAAGCACCCACGCACGCCGTCTGTTGTGCTGGTTTGACTTCCATCCTCCTCGGGATTGGGGAAGAAGAGGAATTTTCCTTCTATTTTTGCAGGCGAGTCTGTTGCTCAGACCAAGCCATTGGTGGCCTGGGGCAGTGTGCACCTGTGTGACATGTTACTTTTGTTAGCCTAGCGGTTTCCTGTCTGCTGATTCCATACCTTCTCCATGGCCACTCCTGAGATGAAACCATCGGGTTTTCTTTCCCTTCACATCAGGTTGTCTTGGTCAGCGTCACAGGTGAATGGTCAGCCTCGTTGTGGCTTTTCCTGGAGAGCAGGTCAGCAGCTCAGCTTAGTGTCTCTGTGGCCAGGTGAATAGACAAAAACGACCTGAAATGATTCTCCAGACATCCCTTGTGGTTTCTAATATGAAGGTGACACTGTGTGGGGGGTCTTCCCTGTGGGCCCCTCCTGCCCGCTGGCTGCAGACTTGGCCATGGGGTGCACTTTTATCTCCTGTCTTTCCCTCTGACTGGAGACCAGCAGCAACCTAAATGGGGTCGCACGTCAGCCTGGGTCCCACAGAGAAGGAAATGTGACCAGATCCTGACTTTTGCTGTCAGCTGCAAAGATTCGGGGCCATTTGATACGGCAGCAGGGTCCAGCCTGTGCCGATGGGTGGACATTGTGCATCAGGTGCCATGCTAGCAGAACATGGTTTGGGAAACATTGTTCTGGTGAGTATCACTACGTAGAGGAGAGGGATGACCATCCTGCCAAGAGCATAAGAAATCCAAAGTACACAGTATCACGTTAGCACAAACCACAGGCTGCTTGGGTTGTAATTTGGGAGCCCAGTGACAGGGTGGTGTGGAGATTGAACAGACATCGGTCATGCTGGGTGAACAAGGGTGCAAGGGTCAGAAGAGGTTACTTGGGGTGAATATAGCTATGATGTCCTGTGTACCCCAAAACTGGGGTGACACTTCCCTGACTTAGTGTGGAGATTGAACAGACATCGGTCATGCTGGGTGAACAAGGGTGCAAGGGTCAGAAGAGGTTACTTCGGGTGAATATAGCTATGATGTCCTGTGTACCCCAAAACTGGGGTGACACTTCCCTGACTTAGCTCAAGGCTGACTGTCAAGAACACGTGGCCCTGGAAGAGGGTCAGGCATCTCAGTGAGGTGACATTTCCTAGCCGTGTCAGGCCTCCCACATGGTTGTCCTTGGAGTTTAGTTGATGCGACTCTAAACCATCGTAGACTCTGTGGGGAAGGGAGATGATCAAGGAGGTGTGTTCCAGAGCAGGGCTTCTCAGACTGTCCTGCAAAAGTGCAATTGCTCGTGAACCAGTATGTCTGTAAAATACTGTAAAATCAATCACTCAAGAAATGAAATGGTTTCAAACCCTCTCCATATCTGTATTCTCCTCACCGTGGACCAAGACACAAAGTTCCCAGCTGGCACGGCCTGGATCATTGAGCTTTGCACTGGTTTACAAATCTTTTTGTTTTGAAATTACTTGCTGATTAAAAGTTGCACAAACAGTACAGAGAATTCGCATTTTCCCAGATTCCCCAAATATTGTTTCACTGTTGTGTGCACGCTCTCCCTCCTGAGACGTTTGAGGAGAAGTTGCGTACGTGATGCTTTCTACCTCAGATACTTCAGTGTGTGTCTCCTGCAAACATCCCCTCCGTGGCCCCAGCACAGGTACCAGCACCAGTGAGTGCTGACCTTCCTCAGGCTTCGTTCCTCATTCCTGACGCCCTTGGCTGCACAAGCAAAGTGGGCATTTTCTTGAGCAGGACCAAACTCACTTGTGTTGAACTCTCCTGTCTCTTCAGTCTCCTTTGGTTTGTGACTGTGCCTCATCCTTTCTTTGTCTTCTGTGACACTGACATTATTGAAGAGTTCAGGTCAGTTATTTTGTAGAATGTTCCTTGACTTCAGTTTGTCTGATATTTCCTCTTGATGAGACCCAGGTTAGTATTTTTGGCAGGAAGCCTGGAGGTGAAGTTGTGACCTCTTAGTGCACCATGGTGTGGTCCCAGTATCACTTTGTGCTGTGGCCTGTGACATTGGCTTTGAGCACTTGGCTGAGGTTTGCAGGCCTCTCTTCTGCACTGCTGCAGGTACTCTGTTCCCTTCAGAGTGTCTTGCATACCTGGAAGGTGCCACACCCAGCAGATGCTACGTAGCTTGCTGCATTATGCAAAAGAAACTGCAAAGAGTTTGTTATATTTTCTGAAATATTCTTAAAAAATTGAGTGACTTCAGAGTTTTCCTCATAATGTCTGTCCGGTTTACCTTCGGATGCGGATGTGTGTTTTGAGAATGCAGAGAGGAGCTTGCTCATGGGGAGTTTTGTCCAACTCAGTCCCAATCATCTGTATCACATCAGAAAAGAATGTCAGAAGTCTGGGTAAAGCGGTGGCTCCTCCTGGGGGCCACAGCCCTGGCAGGTGCCTGGGCTGAAGGCAGCTCTGCTGTCCTCGCCTTTCAGGGTGGCACTGCCTGGGACCAGACCCTGCCACTTCTGCAAAGAACTGTGCCAGCCTTGGCCTCATCTCTGCGTGGAATGGGCACATGAACCCTCCTCTTCCTGAGGCTAGCTGCACTTGAAGGGGCTGAATTTGAAGGCAGGAGGCTGCTGTCATCCAGGTTCCCAGCCACACCGTAGCCCCACAGAAGCATGAGCGTGCAGTTGCAGGGATCCCGGACACTCCAGGAGGGATCGGGCTGCAGGTCTGCAACCACGAGGTCCAGATTATTCACAGGGGTGGGTGTGAAGAAGTGGGATTCCTTTGCCTCTAGACCTCAGAGCGTGCAATGAGCTCTGAAGAAATGCAAGTAAATACCACTGGGTTTGTTTAGAGAAACTCCAGGACAGAGCAGTCACCCCTATAGTTGAGACTGTCTCCTAGAAAGGGACTTTCGAGGTGTGCAGGAGGCATTAGGTAGGTTGTAGGGGACCGCTTTGAAGTACTTTTTTGGTTAGTTGAACTTGCTTTGCATAAAGAGATGTCGGTAAATTTAATGTGACATTTCTGCAGGGCTGTATGTTGTTAGTTCCTATTAAAGTATTGCAACAAGGTCTGGCTTTGTCCGTCAAGGACAGTCTTTGGAGCCCTCAGAGCCTCTTCACGAGTCTGTTAATTCATAGCTCTAGGCCACGGGCTGCGTATCTCACTCATGAGTAAGGAGACTGAGAGCAGCTAGGGGAAGGGTATTTGTAACTCTTAATTCAGTTGAAATAGTTCACGTTTGCTCTAGGGGAAGGGTATTTGTAACTCTTAATTCAGTTGAAATAGTTCATGTTTGCTCAAGTAAAGGAAACTTAATTTTTATCAGGGCCTCCAGATGAGTGTGAAGCTACCAACTGCTGTGTTGTTGCCACGGTCAGGTTCCATGTGTGGTTCCAGACACACGACTTCCAGAGGTGCTCACACTCAGGCTGCTCTCCTGGGGTTCACGCATCTGGTCTTTTTAATTTAGGGTTAGCCCCTCTGCTTCCTGCTCTCCGGCTTTCCCTTCACGTAGTGCCTCTCTTAATCTGTCCCATTGCCAGTCTCCATTATTTTCTCAGGCTCGTGAAAAGATACAGACTCTACACCGAGCTTCATCACAGTTCTTGCAGAATCAGTTGAAGTACTGTTAAGAGCATGCAGCAGTGTTAGGTGTTCTGATGGTCACTTCCCATGTCAGTCTGGGGTCTTCCAAGCACTTGAAACACCAGTGCTGACTGACCTTGACTACTTTGGGGAAAAGCTGCAGGGCTCGGGCAGAGGCCCCTCAGCCTTTGGAAAGATCAGGCGGCCTTCCCGCCCAGGAGCGGGGCTGCATGTGGACCCCATGGCAGTGTGGGGAAGACAAGGGCCCAGCAAGGACCCGCTCCCACGCATCTTCACCTTCATCCTTGGGAGACTGTTTTGTGAGGCAACTAATCTAGAATGATTCCACAATGTTTTACTTCTAGCTTAGAAAAGGGGAGCGAGGATTACAGAGGTAATTGAACTCCATAGGGAACTTGAAGACAGTTTTAATGTATTTTGTTTTGAATATAACCTACATAGAAGATACAATATAACTATTGTGTGGGTGCCCATGCAGTCACAGCCCAGGTGAAGAGACAGGTGGGCACAGAAATGTGGGAGATGGCTGTGAGCCCCACATGCCTCCGCACTGCCCACAGGTTGCTCATGCCTGCATCCATCTACACAGATGGATTCATTATTTAAAAACCTGTCTATTGAAAAATACTGTCTACACAGAAAACTACGCATATCACACGTGTAACTGGTGATTTTTACAGCCTCTGACCGATGGCGTGGGGATGCCTTTCCTCATTTTAAACGCCCTTGTGTCCTATGGAGATAGCACACCTCAGCATCAGTTGTTGTCATCTTTAGTTGGAAACGTTGGGAATGGGATGCAGAGGAAGGATGTCCTCAGTGTTGCAGTGCCCTGTCTCATGGGCAGCACTCAGCAGGGTCTGTGTGTGGGGACGCTGTGCATGACTCTGGGGGAGAGTGAACTGATGAGCACTGTGGAGGCCATGGTCCTGTTGTGAGAAAGGCAGACATGAGTGCCGTGGGAGAGGGAAGAGCTCGCCCATCTCACCCTCCCCTGTTGGAACTGCTGTAGCCCCTCCCGTGAGGACTGCAGGGAGCCCATGCTGCTGCTGGTCAAGAGTGGGCTTTCTGCAAAGCCTCAGGTTGGACGCAGGCAAACAGTACAGTGGACAACAGATGCTCATCTGTGGGGAAAATGTCAGTACTGACATCTTGAAGTAGGACTGCAGTCTTTTTTTTTTTTTTTTTTCATTTTGCTGGAACTGCTGTAGCCCCTCCCGTGAGGACTGCAGGGAGCCCATGCTGCTGGTCAAGAGTGGGCTTTCTGCAAAGCCTCAGGATGGACGCAGGCAAACAGTACAGTGGACAACAGATGCTCATCTGTGGGGAAAATGTCAGTACTGACATCTTGAAGTAGGACTGCAGTCCTTTTTTTTTTTTTTTCATTTTAATAGCTGAGTATTTGATAAATATTAGTTGAATTAGTCCTCGTGACTCTGATACAGTCATGTTTGTTTTATAGAGGAAGAAACTGAGGCACTGGGAGGTAATGGTCATGCCAGGGCCCATAGCAGGTTCACTCATTCTGGTGTGTGTCTCAGCCTGCAGCACAGTCCTCCAGATCACATGAGGAAGCGGAGGTCCCTGCAGCCACACCACTGCTCTGTGAGCTGTGCACAGCTGTACAGGTGACCAGATTCTCCCTCTCAGTCCACCCTTCTTTCTATCTTCTGATTAGGACGAAGCTCAGGTTTATTAAAGAATACTCACAGCACATTTGCAAATGTTCCTCTCCTGGTGTTTTGCACCCTGAAGTACACACACACTCAGATGTAACACGTGTGCCTGTGTTAGCTTTGCCGTTTTGGTATATCTCATTTGCCAGGATCTTTGTTTCACACTCTGGATCTGTTTTAGTCCGTTTTGTGTTGCTATAACAGAAATACCTGAGACTGGGTAATTTATAAAGAAGAGAGGTTTATTTGGCTTACGATTCTGAAACGGCTGCATCTGGCATGGGCCTCAGGCTGCTTCTACTCATGGCGGAAAGTGGCAGGCAGCCGGCGGGTGCAAGAAGATCGATCACATGGCGAGAGGAAGCAAGAGAGAGGAAGTGAGAGAGAGAGAAGGTGCCAGGGTCTTGTTAAGCAACAAGCTCTCACGGGAACTAATAGAGCGAGAACTCACTCATGAATCCCCCTTCCCCCAGGGAGAGCATGAATCCACGCATGAGGGATCCGCCCCCATGACTCAATCAGTTTCCAACACGGCCACATTGGGGATCAAATTTCCACATGAGT
>NW_007731620.1:100956-105535 GCF_000696425.1 Galeopterus variegatus
GCTTCTACTCATGGCGGAAAGTGGCAGGCAGCCGGCGGGTGCAAGAAGATCGATCACATGGTGAGAGGAAGCAAGAGAGAGGAAGTGAGAGAGAGAGAAGGTGCCAGGGTCTTGTTAAGCAACAAGCTCTCGCGGGAACTAATAGAGCGAGAACTCACTCATTAATCCCCCTTCCCCCAGGGAGAGCATGAATCCACGCATGAGGGATCCGCCCCCATGACTCAATCAGTTTCCAACACTGCCCCATTGGGGATCAAATTTCCACATGACTTTTGGAGGGGACAATGCATCCAAACTCCATCAGGGTCAAATGCAAAGATGACCACTTGTGAAACTCTCTTGACTGTCTCTAATTCACCTGTTTTTTAATATGTCCTGGCCTTAGTTTTCTGTTTTGAACTAAATGAGGTGGAGCTGATAGAATTGATGGTGGTGGAAATTTTAGTGGTGGAGGTGATGGTGATGGAAGTGCGATTTAGGTAGTGAAGGCTGGGATGGTCGTGGTGGTTGTGGAGGAGGATGAACTGGTGGTTTTCTGATAGTTGTTCCTCTAACAGTTACTGCTTCAATTCAAATCTGATGAGCATTCGGTTCCAAACTGCTTGTATTTGGTTAAAAAAAATCACGGCCAAGGGCATTACAGACGATCTTAGCTCCCAGTCCCTTGGTTTCTTTTATTCTTTACTTTCATTTTTGTCCATACTTTGCATGGCTCTTCACTTGTGTGGCAGATAAAGCAATACAATATTTGATTTGATTTAATGAGTATTTTAGTGTCAATATTGACCAATGCAGTTTTCCAGCACATTTCCACTCTGTTGTCCTTCCTTCTGGCTAGCGCCCACAGGGCCACACAGCTGTCAGCTCAGGGCTCCTGGCCCATCCCCCTCACTGTGTGAGGAGCCCAGCGAGGAGGGCAGAGCTGCCTTGGCCTAGAGCGATGCCCCAGGTCCGTGTGGTTTCAGCAAGTGAAGACCCCGGGGTTCCTCACTGTCAAGCTGGCATGAGAAGTCGGTATTAACTGTGCTTGGGTGGGTCCGTGAGTGTCCTCAGGGGGACGGGCTGCTCATTAGCAGTGAGGGGGACCAGGGGATGGTGGCGGGAGTCCTGCGGCCCCTTGCAGAGCCTGGTGGCACCGTGTGTCAGGCCAGGCTTCCTGTTGTCCTCAGAGGCAAAGGCTCCCACATCCACATCGACCATTGTTCCTTGGTGCAGTGAATGGAATCTGGAAGTAACTTTCCTGCAAATCTGGGGAGTCAGGTTCAGTAGGATCTGAAACACCTGATAGACAATCAGTTTTTTCCAAAATATAGTGATAAGTGAGCATTTGAAATTGGAACGTACAAAACCAGCAGGGAATGCCACTTAGGACGTGTTTCTGGTCTTTTGCTCTTGACGGGCTTCAAGGATATGGCGCTTTTGAACTGGCGTGGTTTCAGTGGTGCGGCTCCCAGTATGACGCACGGGTTTCATTTGAGGATTGCAGCAGCGTTGTCTGTGGCACGGTTTGCAGCACTCTGGCATCCCCATGTCACTGGTGAAGGTCCATGTTTCTCTCCTGGTCTCAGTTGATTCAGTTATTGATTTGCGAGGATGTAAAGTAGACCCTTGTTCCACACAGAAGGGTCAGTGGCTGCAGTCCGTCATCTTCAAGCCCAGGAAGGTAGAGGGTGCGGGGGCCGTGGTGCATCCACCCTGAGTGCCAGCTCTGTGCTGCCATCTCAGGAACAGCCATGCTTCCTCTGAGCATGGGAACTTGTTCAGGAGCAAACATTATTGAGTTGAGCAAACATTTTTGTGGGCACATCACATTGGATGGCCCTAAACTGTCTTCTGCATACAAAGGAAAAAGGAAGAAAATTTATCCTATCTGCCACAGTTGTCAGATTGGTATGTGATCAATGAGGTTTTAATCACCCTCTTTTCCAGGCCCGTGGTGGTTCTTCAAATCTAGTGCTACCTTTTTAATATATGAAATTGGGCACTTTTTATTAAACAAATATGTACTGAGTGCTTCCTGCGTATATGTCAGGGAATCTTCTAGCCTCTGGATTGCAGCAGGGAACTGTTCAGGCCAGGACTTTGTTCTGGTGGAGCTTATATCCCCTTAGGGGGACAGCCCACCCCACCTAAAGAAATAAACACACAAGTGAATGCCAGGGTGACAAGCCACATGGCCACAGTGAAAAGGACAAGGCTGGCAGTCAGGGAGTCCCTGGGAGAGCAGGTAAGGTGAGAGAGCGAATGAAGGAGGGGATGGAGGTGTGAGGCAGGGTGCTAGGCCCCCAGGACATGGGAGGACGGTGACTGCTGGGGAGTTGGGAGCAGAGGAGGGACGCACCAAGGGACCCCATAAAGGGAAAAGGCTGTGCCAGCAGGCGGGAGGAACAGAGGCTGGTTTTTTCCCCTGGGCCCTTTTGTATCTTTGAATCATATACCCTGGGAAGTTTTAGAGATTCACCCTGGCTGCCCTGTGCAGACAGACTCTAGGGTGGGAACCCAAGAGGAGGCTTGGCCATGGGGGTGTCCTGAGAGGCCAGTGACAGGTGAGGGGCATGTCCAGGCCTTCAGGTGTTGTGCAGATCATTCTATGTGGCTGGACCATCCTGTGCACTGCACTGTGGGGTGCTAGCTGTGTCCGTGCCTGGCCTCCCCCAAGTCATGATGGCCAGTCTGTCTCTAGACATTGCCCGGTGTTGCTGGGGCAGAATCTCCTGCCAAGAACCCCAGCCCAGGTGGAGATCGAGGTGGAGATCGAGGTGGAGGTGTGTTGGCTAGAGACTCTACAGTTTTCCCCACGATTCTTTGCATATGTTCTCTTTTTTTGGTATGTGGGTTGGCTAGAGACTCTACAGTTTTCCCCACGATTCTTTGCATATGTTCTCTTTTTTTGGTATGTTGTCCCATGAACAGATGCATGTAGAGCTTATTAGGATCATGACATAGAGGGTTCCATCATGAAGAGACCTCCTGGGTGGTGCCCCTTGGGACCATGTGTCTCACTCCCCTCAGCCCCTGGCAAGACCTGTGTGCTCTCCATGTCTGTGATTTTGTCATCTTGAGAGTGTTGTGTAAATGGAATCACACAGGGTGTGACTTTTGGGGACTGGCTTTTTCCACTCAGCAAAGGATCTTAAGACCCATGGAAGTTGTTGGCGTGTGAATCGGCTTGTCTAACTGCCTTCCATTGAAGGATGTCTGAATGGTTTCCAGTTTGGGCTGTTATGAAAAACCCACTGCGAACATCGCCTGCAGGTTTCTGTGAACGTACCTCCCGCTCCTCCAGGGCACGTGCAGGAGTGCAGCTTCTTGTGATGCATGTGTGCTTCTTCATGAGGAGCTGCCAAGCTGATTGTCCAGGTGGCTGCCCCGTTTTCCGTTCGACCAAAAACTGCCCTTTCTTGCCCTCCACGGGCAGGTGCCCAGGCTGGGTCGTGGGCAGAGATGACCTCTGCGACAGGGTGCCCGGGAGGGACGCACGGGCGTAAGTGAGCTGAGCATCATGGGCTTGTCATTTGGGCTTATAGACGTGCACATCAACTGTTGTTTTACTGGATGCAGAATTGAGACCCAGAGACTCTAAGTCTGTGGGGCTATTTTTAAATTTAATTATTTGAAAATATTTGGTTTCTACTACTTACTTTTTTTTTCTTTTCTTATCGTTTTTTCTTTTTAAAAATATGCACGAGTCATGTCAAGGAAGGTACATTAAAAGCGAATTGGTGTGTTAAACTGCGAACATTTTGCCCTGTAATTTAATGTCTCTGGCTCGTTTGCTCAGTGAGGAAGGTGATAGGATTTTTTTTAATAGAAAGAAAACTATTTTTCTTTCTTAAATTAAAAAACCACCACAGAATTGTTTGTTGCTTGACCCAGATATATTTGTATGTTTATTTTGAATGGAATAATGCACACTAAGTGGGGTTCGAGTCTTTGTTTTAAATCTGCTATCAGACCTAAAACGTATTTGTGCATTTATTTTAAAAGTAGTAATGCAGATTAAGTGGTGTTTGGGTCTTTTTTGAGCTTGTACTTTTTATTTTCCTGTTTGGCTGATCTAAATAGTGTTTTTGTTTGCTCATGTTCTAAAGTCATGAAATATCTTATTTGTGGTTTTATTCATTAAGTGACTTGGCGAGCTGAGCTTTGACATGGGGAGGGTGTGTCCTTACCTGTGGGGACGTGCGGACAGTGCTGACGATGGACTTTTCCTCCCCAGGTGCACGTTCAGGTTTCCGAGCACAAACATCAAGATCACGTTCACTGCCCTGTCCAGTGAGAAGAGGGAGCAGCAGGAGGCGCCTGCGTCTCCGGTGAAGCCCGTGCAGCCACACATCTCACCCCTGACCATCAACATTCCAGACACCATGGCCCACCTCATCAGCCCCCTGCCCTCCCCGACAGGAACCATCAGGTATGGGGGTTGGGGGGTCAGGCCATTCTCAGTCCCAGTAGCAGGCCCCAAAGTGACGCCTCTCCCTGCCCTGGAGCTGACTCGTGCACAGAGGGAGACTTGAGGGAGCCTCCCACATGTTCTTGGTTTTTACTTGCGGATTCTTTTTGTTGCAATGTCAGTTGA
>NW_007731620.1:105827-117365 GCF_000696425.1 Galeopterus variegatus
CTCATCAGCCCCCTGCCCTCCCCGACAGGAACCATCAGGTATGGGGGTTGGGGGGTCAGGCCATTCTCAGTCCCAGTAGCAGGCCCCAAAGTGACGCCTCTCCCTGCCCTGGAGCTGACTCGTGCACAGAGGGAGACTTGACGGAGCCTCCCACATGTTCTTGGTTTTTACTTGCGGATTCTTTTTGTTGCAATGTCAGTTGAAGGGGTAGATGATTTGTACTACTGGTCGAAAGTCTCAGATAGGTTTTAATTTGAAGTTTAAATTTTTTTAGTTTGCTACAATTTCATATAAATTCTGAAAACTTGTACTTTGGTTTGACCACATCGAAGTGACCAACTTGTGTTCATCATGATGTTCTGAGAGAGACTGGACGCCGCAGGAAGAGAGGTGGCAAAATCCCAGCACAGCCACACTGGCCTGCATGGGCTGATCCTGGAGCCCAGCACACTGCATTATTTTCCTGTTGAGCTCTCAGGGAGAGCAAGGTGGGACGTAGCCAGGGGACTGTATTGTGTGTTTTGGGTGCTGTTCTCAGAGTGGGTCAGGTTGCAGCGTGTGGTTGGTGGGAAGCTCTGCTGTGACTGTGGGGTAGGGCTGAGCTCAGACCACATCAGGCTGGTATGTCCTGTTGGTTCCAAAGTAGAGCGGGACACATGTTCGTGTATCTTCTTAGTTGTAGGTAATGGACTTAGGTGCGAAATGAACACATTTGCTTCTCATTAGAGTCAGGCTCCTACTGCCCAGGTCTGTCCACAGAGTACAGCCGGGAGGCAGGGAAGGGCTCCTCTTGGTCTGCCTGGAGCTGGCCCTTATGTAAGGCTGACCCAGGGAGGAAGGGCACAGAGGGAGCTCGAACAGCTCTGGGTTATACCCTTAAGTTGCATACTTAGGTTTGTTATATTAAAAAACAGCATTAAGTATAGGCCTTCTTGAAATTAAAGAGACGTTGGGCCGACCCCGTGGCTCACTCGGGAGAGTGCAGCGCTGGGAGCGCAGCGGCGCTTCCGCCGCGGGTTCGAATCCTATATAGGGATGGCTGGTGTGGTCACTGGCTGAGCGCAGTGCAGGAAACACCAAGCCAAGGGTTGCAATCCCCTTACCGGTCACAAAAAAAAAAAAGAAAGAAATTAAAGAGACGTAAATAAGTGGAAACACATCCGTGTTCATAGATTGGAAGACTAATATTGATAAGATGTTATCCAAAGCAATTTACAGATTCAGTGTAATCTCTATCAAAATCCCAATGATGTTTTTTGCAGAAATAGAAAAACCCATTCTAAAATTCAAGTGGAATCTCAAGTGACCCCAAATAGACAAAATAGTCTTGAAAAAGAAGAACTAAGCTGGAGTCCCGCGCTCACTTCAACACTCCACAGAGCCACAGCCATCGTGCTCCGGCCAGCAGTCCCCAAAGCCACAGCAGTCAAAACAGTGTGGCACTGGCTGCAGACAGCCATGCAGCCCAGTGGAATAGAACGGAGTGCCGAGAGATAAACCCTCACATACATGGCAGTTGTTTTTTGACAAGGCCGCCGTAACCATTCCATGGGGAAAGGACAGTCTTTTCAACAGACGTGTTGGGAAAACTGATGACCACATTCAGAAGACTGAAGTTGGACCCTTGTCTTAACCTAGATGTAGAAATGAATTCAAAGGGGATCAAAGACCTAAATGTAGACCTAAAACTGTAAAACTTATAGAAGAAAAGAGGGCAGAAGTTTCGTGACATTTGGATTTGGCAGTGGTTTCTTGGATTTGACCCCAAAGGCACAGGAAACAGAAGAAAACAAATTGGACAATCCACAGAATTGGAGAAAATATTTTCAAATCGTCCATCTAATAAGGAATTAATATCCAGAATATATAGTTCTCTAAAACTCAACAACAACAAGACAAAACAACCCAATTTTAAAAATGGGCAAAAGACATTTCTCCAAAGAAGACACACAGATGGCCAATGAGCACAAGAAGATGCTCAGCGTCGCTAGTCATTAGGGAGATGCAGATCAAAGCCACGAGGAGACGCCACCTCACTGCTGTAGGACGGCTCCTCTCAAAAAACAGAAAGTAGTAAGTCTCGACAAGGATGTGGACAAGTTGGAACCCCTGTGCACTGCTGGCACGAATGTAAAATGGTACCGTCGCTGTGGGAAACAGTATGGTGGTTTCTCAGAAAAGTTAAGTCGGAATCACCCTATGACCCAGCCACTCCGCTGCTGGGGATGCACCCGCAAGAACAGCGGAGGCGGCGTCTTGGGGAGACCCGCACAGGCCGTGTTCACAGCAGCTTATCCCCAGCACCAAGAGCTGGAAGCAGCCCAGTGCTCGCTGATGGACGAGTGGATAGACAAAGTGCAGTCCGTCTGTGCAGTGGAATATTGTCCAGCCTCACAGAGGAAGGAACCCAGGGTTCAGTCCCTGTACTGGCCAGCGCCGTGCCCCCCACCCCGCCCGAATACATTTAAGTAAAAAAAAAAAGAAGGAAATTCTGACACATGCTATAACAGGGACATTACACTGAATGAAATAAGCCAGCACTGAAGGACAGGCACTGTAGGATTCTACTTGTGAAGTTTCTAGAGGAGTCACATTCACAGAGACAGGAAGTAGAGTGGGGGTGCGGGGGCGGGGAGGGGCAGGACCGGGAACTGGTGTCTCATAGGGATGGAGCTCAGTTACACGAGATGAAAAGTTCTGGAGGTGGGCGGTGGTGCTGGCTACACCACAGTGTGACTGTGCTTAATGTCACTGCCCTGTGCACTTAAAAGGGTTAAAATAGTAAATTCTATGTTACCTGTATTTTGCCACAGTAAAAAAAACTGAAAAACAAAACAGGCCCTCTGGAAAAGTGCGTGCGGTGTGTGTAATTGTTGACTGGTGAGCAACCCGGTGGACTCTGGCCACTGTCCTGCGCTGGGTGCCACCCGGGTGCAACCGCTGCTGCCTGAGGCCTTGTCCTCGCCGCCTGCCCCGTGGTTGCCTCCTCTCTTTCCCTGTGGCTGCAGCTGTTCGCATGTGGCTAAAGCCGACTAGGCAGTGAGCATGTGAGTGGGCAGGTGGAAGCCACAAGCCCCACTTCCACATTTCCTGGGAGGACAGGGGGAGGTGCAGGATCCACAGAGTTGGAGGGGACGCCCTTGTCCATCAGGTCCCAAGGTGCCAGCATGACAGGTGCACTCTGTCTCGGGCTCGCCTCTCAGCCCCTCCCTCTGCCTCCTGTGCTTTTTCAGCTTGCTGCCTCCCACCCCTGCACATGCCTGGCACACCCTCACCAGGGCAGCCGGCACAGGGGGGCGTGTGGAGCCCGGAGGTGGTGGCTCGCGGGGCATCGGGGCTGCCTTCCCAAGCCCACCATGTGCCTGCAGGCCCCCACCTGCCTGGTCCTCTGCTCCTTAAGCTCCTGACGCGCAGCTGCCATGAGCACAGCCTTCTTGCTGCTTCTCCCCACTTCTTCACGGATCGTCCCTGGCATTCAGTAAATGCCTGTGTAATGGGCGAGTGCGTATACCAATGGCACATCTTCATGGTAGGAAACCTAAGAAGTGCTACAGAGGGTGTCGGGCCAATCGAGTGCCGTCCCTCTTCCCTCCCCGCCGTTGTCCTCCACCCTGGCCCGCCTCTGCCGTTCAGTTTCTCAGAGGTGACTATTGTTAGGCTCTTGGTTATATTTCTCCAGAAGTTTTCTGCACATTTGCAGGTCCCCCAAACACCTCTATGGCTTGCTGGGTTCTTACATCATCTCTCGACATCATTCCATTTTAGTGGTTCATTCTTTATACTGAAGTGTACTTTGCAGAAACAGCATAAATTTGCCACAAGTGAGCACTCCCTGTGCGCCGGCCCTACCTTGTGGTGAAAAACAGTGCGTGTTTAAGAGTAGGTGCCTGTTTATGTTTTCTGTGTGGGCCCCCACTGACCTAACCTGTGCCCTCTCCGGGCTGCCCACCTTACTCTCTCCAGCTCTCCCTGTCCTTCCTAGGGTCCCCTGTCACAGCCTGTCTCAGTTCCCTACTGGGGAGGACGAGTGGCATGTGTCGCTGTGGGTCCTGGGTGAGCTCTGGAGCCGTCAGGAGCTTCAGTTTCCCCACTGGTGAGATGGGCAGACCACTGCCTCCCTGGCGAACTTGTTTTAGTTTCATGGGACGACACATATGGAAGCATATATCCTATTTCCACATTGCTTCTTGGTGTGATTATAAATTTCACAGAGAATTAGGGGTCCATTTTTCCACCTGAAATGCTGGTATTCTCTTATTTTTTAAAATTTTCATGTTTGTTTTCCCTGGAATCAGAGCTAGTTATTGAAGCATAGTCTGGTGTCTGCTCTGTGATAGACTAATAGACACAGCCTTTTCTCTCCCACAGTGCTGCAAACTCCTGCCCATCTAGTCCCCGGGGAGCGGGGTCTTCAGGGTACAAAATGGGCCGTGTGATACCATCTGACCTCAATTTAATGGCTGACAACTCACAGCCAGAAAACGAAAAGGAAGCTTCAGGTGGAGACAGCCCAAAGGTAAATATTTTATAGTCTTGAAACAGTACCGGGGGACATGGTGTAGCCACACGGTCCTCATCTTGTCGCCTGCGTGTCTAGCAACAGCCTTCCAGGGCCTTTGGAGAAGTTGTGAAGTGCAGTCTGTGTGGATGTGAGGTTGAGTTTGGTGTCGCACTTGAGCCTGTTCTTGGTGTTGGGGTTTTGTAAATACATTCTTTATTTTTTTGGCGGCTGGCAGGTGCAGCAGAGATCTGAACCCTTGACCTAGGTGTTATAACACTGTGGTCTAACCAATTGCACCAGCCAGCCCATGTACATGAATCTGTGTGGTCATTCAACATACACCTGAAGGTCTCCCCAGTGGCAGCTGTGCAAGCAGCAGAGGACAGCGGAGCTCAGGTGCATTTGTGTCCCGGGAAGCTTGCTGCAGTCTAGCCCCACTGTTCCAAACACTGAAGGTTACGCAAATGCATACACCTACACACACCTTTTGGGAGGCTACGTGTCCTGTGTTTGGACAGCAATCGTTGGTAGTCCACACTCGCCCCTACATGTTTTTATTCCTTGACCCAGTAATTTCCCTTCCAGGACTTTGTCTAAAGGAATGGATGAAAGTTTATATGAAACACAAAATTGAAAACAATGTAAATGCCCCCTAGGGATCAGTGGTTACGTGATTCCGAGGGCTGGCTGGTTATCTCAGTGGATAGAGCGCAGACTTGTGACACCAAATCAAGGGTTTGGATCCCTGTACCAGCCGGTCACCCCAAAAAAGAAAAAAGTGAAAGATGTGGTGGTTTCAGTAAGGAATAAATATTACTCAAGACATTTGCTGATATGGAAGTGCTCTCCCTGTAATGATGAGTGAAGAAAAGACAGTAAGAACCGTGTGTAGTGCTGCTGTAATTGCACGTTCATAAAACGTGGTCTGTCGATGCGTGGAACACAGCACAGCCGTGGGTGCGAATGAGCCTCTGCCGTGCGCCTCCTGCATCCAGCAGCCAGGGCTCCCCCCACACGCGTGCTGGGCAGGAACAGCAGCCACAACAGGGCACATTCTGTGATTCCATGTCTGTCAGGTTAACATGAGGGCAATCTAAATTATATTGTTTCAGGATGCATTCGTAGGTGGTAAAACTTTTAATAAGTCACAGCAAAATTGTCAATGCTATAAAAAGTCAGGAATAACGGTGGCCTCTCTGAGATAGAGACCGTCAGCCAAGAGGCCATATGGAAGCTTCTGGGGTGCTAGCTGCGTTCTGTCAGTGACAGGAATGTCCTGTGAGCTTTTTCTGTGTCATGTGTTTCTCAGTAAAAAAAGTTTTTATAAACATAGAGAAAAGATCACAAAGAGACACTCCAGCAGCACTAGCACACTGACAAAGGCTCTGCTCTGGGCTGGATGCCTGGTGCCACTTGTCAGCTGAGGGTCCCTGCTCTGCCCAGTCTTCCCGTTAGCAGAGTGTGCACATTTGTGGACATGGTTGAGGCAGAGCCTGGTGTGGCCTGGGAAATGTTAGCTATTTAAAAGAGGGGGTGTGGCGGGGTCTTCTGGATGCTGGGATTATAAGTGATTAAATTTTTCTGTTTAGAGAGTAACAGCACACATCCCTGTGCCCACCAGCAGCTTTTGGGGCGGAGCAGGCCCGTGCTGTGGAAGCCCAGGCCCTGCCCTGCTGTTGGGAAATGTTAGCTATTTAAAAGAGGGGGTGTGGCGGGGTCTTCTGGATGCTGGGATTATAGGTGATTAAATTTTTCTGTTTAGAGAGTAACAGCACACATCCCTGTGCCCACCAGCAGCTTTCGGGGCGGAGCAGGCCCGTGCTGTGGAAGCCCAGGCCCTGCCCTGCTGCCCGCCCTGGGCACGTCCTCCCTCCTCGCCCTTGTCTGTCGGCCTCTGCCTGCCTGTTCTTTCGCTTCATTTGTATTTATCCGTAAGCAATGTCTGTACTGTACTTCTGTAAGTGTCATATATAAATACTATCATATTGAATGTATTCTTTCATAGATTACTTTTTTCATTCGACGTTATGTTGCTATTGGCCATTGTTTTTTTTTTTTCTCTTTTCCTTTTTGTCTTTTTTTCGTAACCGGCAACAGATCGCAACCCTCAGTGTCGCGCCCGCACCTCGCTCAGCCAGTGAGCAGCCGGTCTGTACGTGGGATCCGAACCCTCAGCGGGAGCGCCGCCGCGCTCCCAAGTGGCGCACTGTAGCAGTGCGCCACCGGGCCGGCCCGCTATTGGCCATTGTTGATATGTGTGTTTCCCAGAAGTTGTCAGCTGGGGGGCAGTGCCCTCTCTCCCCAGTGGGTTTGTGCCCATGCATGTGGGATTTGAGTCATCACAGCAAGCTGGTACCGGAGTGCCAGTGTCCTGCTGGGTGTGCGGCAGCCTTGCACACCAGGACGGTGCTGCCCTCATGGCCTGGGCCCGCAGCCTTCTGCTCATAGTTGCGCGCCATGAAGCTCAGAGGCTCTGGCTGCCTCCTGGTGAGCGTGAAGGTCTCCGCAGGGTCGGTACCCGGGGAGGATGTGCTGCTCCCTCTGCCTCTCGCCAGCACCTGGCCCCCATGTTGCTGCCTGGCGGCTGGGTCGAGGCGACGGGGTCTGGTGTGGTTAATGTGCGCTGCCCTGGGCTACTGCCCTGAGGCCAAGCAGCTTTTCTTGGTTTTTCTTTTTTGTTTTTGCCATTTGGATTTTCTGCTTATGTGATTTTTAATCTTTTTTATATTGTTCTATTCTTTTCCATTTGCTTCCTCCAACTTTTCCAAATTATATTGCTTTTATAGCATGAAAAATTCAGTATTATTAGAGGAACACTTAAAAACACTAAGAAACCTGAATTTTAGTAAATTTGGTAAAAAATTGTGATAATTTCACTACTTTTTTTTAATGCAGGACGATTCAAAGCCACCTTATTCCTACGCACAGTTAATAGTGCAAGCAATTACAATGGCTCCCGACAAGCAGCTCACTCTCAATGGGATTTACACGCACATCACTAAGAATTATCCCTACTACAGGACTGCGGACAAGGGCTGGCAGGTGAGCCTTTCCAGACTTGTTACCTGTTGCTGTCACACGTCTCACAGATGCTGACTGATGCTGAGAGGGGAGTGAAGCTGCGGCTTCTATGACTCAGCACAGGTTCAGGCGGTGTAATGAGTGAGCGAAGCTCTTGCTGAGACAAGGAGGCAGCAGACATGGTGGTGGCCACCTGCCGCCTCAGCACAGCGTAGGAGGAACCTGCGTTGTTTACCGTCAAGGGCCGGCACGTGTCTGCATGGGGTGTGTGATGCGGGGTTGTGTGAGATGGTTCTCCTTGACCACTGCAGTTCATTTCATACATCTGCAATGTGGGGAATTTAGAAATCTGGCCCATTACTCTGGCATTCTTCTGTCTTCCTCATCTACTTCTGATATACAGAAATTGTGAAGATTGCACAGAGATAGTTTCAGACTGTTTCACCAAGGAGCACTTTTTCAAAAGACGTCTTCTTCAGCTGGCCAGTAGATGAGACGTGCCCGTGGCGTGCCTGTGTCAATTGGGGAGCCTGCCTCTCATGCACCATCCCTCCAATCCCTTCCTGGGGTGTCTGTGTCATAGGATACTTTGAAATCGGCACGTAATATTTCCACTGTTTAGCTCACACACCAATACTACTTAACCCTTTACATTGTGCAGGTGTTTTTCTGTATATCAGTGTTGTGCGAGGCCATTTACTGGATGTAGAGTAGAACCTCACTAATTGAGACAGTTCAGGAAAGGGTAAGTTTCAAAAATAGAATATTAAAAACATAATAAAAGAGGGAAGAAATGTATGCTTATGATTTTTTAATTTATTAAGTAACTAGGAATGGCTACAGAATTCCTTTGAACTAAAGAAATTCCGAAGCTTGTTTTAATTATCTTTTAAAAAATGTGTCTGTTGAACCATAACCCTATAGCCTAGTGGGGGGGGGGGGTAATGTTTTGTTTATTGAAGGGGAAAACTTTCCTTTTAACTGCAGATGTGTAGATATGTTATAATAAGAGTAGCTTACCAACCAAATCCTCAGTATCTCCTTTGTAAGGGGCTCAGGGTCTTGTCATGGACAGTACAAATGAGACTCCTCTTTTTTCCATCTGGTGTTTTCCTTGCCTGGGGGCACCCGCACCCTGCCCTACCCTGCCCACTTGTGGTTCATAGCAAGGCAGCATTTCTTAGTTGAGAGTTAGGAAAACACAGGATTTAGAGAGTAGTTCCATCTCCAGCTACATGTCAGGTCTCTTAACACATTGCATAATATGAGGGTACTTCAAAAAGTTTGTGGAAAATGAAATTAAAAGAACATGAATCTTTCCATGAACTTTTATTCTGGCCATATTTATTATATTTCAATCTATAAGAGTGAGGTTGTGCTTAAAGCAAAATACAAAATGAGAAAAAACAGAAATAGACAATAACTTATATTCCTGTTCTCGTGACTGTGGCTTTGTCAAGGAGAGACACTCCATGTGGATGGCATCCAGCTGGCTGTGGGCATGCGAAGGTCTCAGTGTTCAAGTGCTGCTTATTATGTGCAAAAATCTGATTATTTGAAATACCAGTGATGTGCGGCTGTGTGGGACTGTTTCTGAAAAGTTTAATTAGACTTGTTTCTGTTTCTCTGACGGTCATATTTCTGTGTATTTTTATAACATGCATATACTTGAGAACTATTTACAAGCACCACAAGGTTTTCTTGCTAAAGAGGGTGGAAGGATGAAGGCCACCCCTGGCCTCAGTCTCCTGGGGCCTGAGTCAGGAAGTTAGGAAGGGCCTTTTGAGGAGTGGAGCTGTCCTGTCCGGGCCAGACTTCCCAGCATGGTCACGGAGAGGCAGGGATCTCAGCCGGGATCCCCATGCATGCACTGATTGCTGCTGGCTACTCGAAGTGACCTCACAGCCCACCCAGGGAAGAGAGTCACAAGCAGAGCTACAAATCGAGCACCCCTCTGTCGAATGTTTGTTAACAGTTGTTTTTACTGAAGCATTTTCTTTTCTATCTAGATCAAGGTCCGTAAGGATGACTGTGCGTCTCTTGCCCGAGTAAGGCTGCTCCTGGGATGTTTCGCGCCTCCTGCCTCCAGCTTACCTAGCGGGAGAGGGGTTACCGCCCCGGCCTCCCTTCAGCTCACGTGCTCTTTTTCTGCTGTGCGATTCTCTGAGCTGCCACTCCCAGCATGGCCTGCTCAGACTCTGTGTGTGTCGACCTTATTCTGCCCTCCTCCCGACTGGCCTAAAACAAAGTCTTTCTGTCTTGCAACCTTGTTTCTTAAAAGAGCTACCTCTCTTTTCTTTTAAGAGGAAAATGAAAACCGTCAACAAAACAGCCCATTTTTAAAATGTGGATTTCCAGCTTGCATCCTGCTCTGCCCATTGGGGTGTGGGGGAGGCCTCGGCTGCTCGGACTCCTCAGTGGAGTCCACAACTACCTTTCAGACTTGGTCTTGGTAGTTTGCATTGTGTCCCTGTGGGAAATCCTAGGACAAAATGAGATGGCTCGAGTGACCCTATCTGGAAGGAAGGCAGATTTCTTTCTTTTGGTTGCATTTTTCTGCCAAAATTCTTTCTTATGATTTTATAATTTTACCTAGCTCAGAATTGAGATACTTGTTGTGACTATAAATAGTTAGAAAAGACTGGACTCCCGGCCTCTGCAGGGACCAGAGCTAATTTCTTCTTGGAGCAGGGGACATGCTCTGCACCCCGCTCATGCTGGCCTTACGGAGGCACGCATGCACATTAGACTCGCCCTCCTGAGGATGCTCGACATGTTTCCTTCTCGTAATTTCTTTACAAGTCCTTACTGTGCAAAATACACACTGTAGAGTACTCAGTGCTGGGATGACTAGACAGACAGACAGAAACTGTCCTTGAGAAACATGGGTCTAGCCAGGAAGGCTGCACACCCTGCAGAGAAAAGCACAGCAGAGCCTGCTGAGGGGCGGAGGCCGCAGAAGGGCCTGGAGCTGGAGGGGTGGGGGCAGTGGGGGGAGCGTGTGCTCGGTGCAGCCCGTCCTTTTCTTCCTATTTAGCACTAAAGAAAGACAGCCCACGTACTTGATAGTTTCCAGGTCGTCAGTCTCGCCACTGTGGTTTTAGTGCGCCTGGCAACAGAACGAGGGAATGTTCGTCTCGGGTTTGATCAAACTACAGAGGCTTCAAATTACCTTAGAAACGTCATTATTTTATTCTGTTTGTGTCTAGGTTCAGTAAAGACAGCCCACGTACTTGATAGTTTCCAGGTCGTCAGTCTCGCCACTGTGGTTTTAGTGCACCTGGCAACAGAACGAGGGAATGTTCGTCTCGGGTTTGATCAAACTACAGAGGCTTCAGATTACCTTAGAAACGTCATTATTTTATTCTGTTTGTGTCTAGGTTCAGTGACTCATTACTTCCTCATGTGTTCTAGAGTCTTGTTGGCTGGAGAATCATAGGCGACAGTTTAGTCGACCTTACGTGCCCATGGGACTGCTGTTCAGGCAAATGGATTAGAGTGGAGAGGTGGTTAGAACCCATTGTGATGATGCAGACTGAGTTCGGTTACATTTTCAGAACAGAAAATAGCAGCGCCCTGATTCCAGGAACACATGTTGCATCTTGTAAGTGATGTTAGTGGTGACAAAACAGTGCCCTCTGGTCCGTGATCCTGTTCTTTCTCATGCGGATAGACAGCCGCCTAGTACCTAAAAAGAGCACTTCCTGCTCCAGGTGCCGCTCTGCTGACTTTGCTTTTTCCTCCCCACCACATGCACAGTCCTCACTGCACATCAGTGCAGTGACAGTCTTCATCTGAACACGCGTCTCAGGGCTCAGAGTGGGGCCAAGAGCACCTGGGGCGGCAGAGTCGACTGTGCAGCGGGAGGGGAACCACTGAGCCCCACAGTTGGAGTCTTCAGTTATTGTCACCTGCACTTGCTTCTCTTGGCCCACAGTCTTGAATCCACCTTCTTTTTATTTTTTATTTTTTTTGTCTTTTTTCGTGTCTGGCAATGGATTGCAACCCTCAGTGTC
>NW_007731620.1:118373-120671 GCF_000696425.1 Galeopterus variegatus
TGTAAGTGCATGAAATGCTGACATGAACCCATAACTTTCTTCCAGTTTATCCCTGCACGGGCGGCCAGGGAGCTCTCAGATCGTCTGTAAACCCTCAGCTGGGTTTTTTGTAGTGGAAAGAATGATGGACTAGGAGTTGAGAGAGAAATTTTCTCTACATACCTTAAAAAGTTATTGTGAAGATCAAGTAACGTGTATGGAAGTACTGTGCAAAGTACTCTATTGCAGGAAGATGGTATCTGTAATAATTCTCAACCTTTTGCTTGTTTTTCTCCTTTGCTGGTTTACACATATTTTATACTGGGTTAACTTACTTTAAATGGCATGACAGAGTCTGTAAACTAATTCTGTGCAATTAAGTATTTTAAAGGAGTGGCTTATATAAGCTCTGTTTGTCTCCAAACAGGGAGAGGTTGGCGGTTGAGTCATTGACTCTACCTGGAAAAGTCCACGTGGTGACAGTAATAGTCCGTGGTGTCCTGCCTGCAGAGAAGTGGGGGCTGGAGATGGCATCTTTCCACTTTGTGCAAATTCCTCGCCCTTTCCCCGTTCCCAGCTCCCTCCTTCCCCTTAGTGCCCGCCCTGCCGTGTTACTCACCATGCTGTGTCCCTTCCTCCTCAGGAGCCACACGGCGGCTTCTGGCTGCCCACCGGGGATGGGGTCGAACCCTGGAGCGGCCACCTCACTCCGAGAGCTGCTTGCCGAGGGGAGAGGGCTGGTTTCCTGCAGCGCAGTGCTGCTTCTGAACTTCACTCTTGCGCTCTGCAGGAGCCGAGCATCTAGGTTTCTGCCTTGCAGAGCACTAAAAGTAGGGCACGTTTTTATGTCTCAGCAAAGAAATATATGAATTCTACATATTTTTTTATGTTTCATAGAATTCAATTCGCCACAATCTCTCTCTGAATCGTTATTTCATCAAAGTACCACGTTCCCAGGAAGAACCAGGCAAAGGCTCATTCTGGAGGATAGACCCTGCTTCTGAAAGCAAATTAATAGAGCAGGCTTTTAGGAAAAGACGGCCTAGGGGCGTGCCTTGCTTTAGAACCCCTCTGGGACCGCTCTCTTCTAGGTAAGGAAAAAAGAGGAACAGAAAGAGCTCACTTAATGGTCAGTAAACTCGCCTTCAATGTATTGGTAAATTTTCCTTTTGAGAATGAAGCAACTGCCAAATGCTTTATGATTAAATGCTGGGATGGGGATTTGGGGGAAAAATGGTAGGATGCTACCGTGCATTTTTGTGTCTAGTGGTGCAAAACATTTTAGACTGAAGCGTTACCTGAATTCCAACTCCATGTGGTGGTCGGTGCCTCGTTAAACTCATGGCAAAGTGCTCTCTGATTGACGCCTCTTGCTTGAGTCGGCAACGTAATGGTGCCACCACGGTGATTTCTCCTTTTCCTTTGGCATGTGAAGAGTTCTTCAAAGCCAGCTACCTTTTAGCTGCTTAAACTCAATTGAATTACACAATGTTAATTTGCCTGATTTTTAAGTTACACAGGTTTAGCTTCATTAATATTCTGTTTTTCACTAAAAAAAGAAGTGAATATAACTGAAGTCTCAGGCCACCACGCCTCGCCCACTGCCGGCTCCCNCTCAGCCAGTGAGCGGGAACCAGTCTGTATGTGGGATCCGAACCCTCAGCTGGAGCGCCGCTGCGCTCTCAAGCGGCGCACTGTAGCAGTGCGCCACCGGGCCGGCCCTTGAATCTACCTTCTGCTCCAAACTTAGAAAGGCTGAGCACGTAGGCAAAGGTTTCCTTCTCTGTCTTTGGCAGGAGCCCCAGTCACCGTCATATTTGATTTTCTAGAGGAACTGATGAAAAGGTTGGTCATCAGCCACCCCCAGTGTTAAGTGCCATAGCAAGCATCTGTAGTTATCAGACTATTTTAAACCCCATCTAACTAATTCACAAACAGCTTCACTCATCACAGCCACAGCTTAGCCCACCTCTTCACATTGCCCGTGGAGTAACACACATCCGCAGGGTCAGAGGTGCTTCCTGTGGCCTGTGACTAATGTAGGACTCGAACAGTCCCCGAGGTTGGTCATCGAGTATTATTTGACATGTGTTTGATTTCTTAGCTGCCTTTGACAATTCAGAATTTCAGGCCATGGTTAGTTCCATTAGGTTAATTGGGGAATTTAGGAGTGATTTTTGGATAGCTCCAAATTTTATTTGGAGTTATTACTATTTTGAGACTTTAATAGTTAACTTAATTTTAAATTCACACATTAATGTAAGTGCATGAAATGCTGACATGAACCCATAACTTTCTTCCAGTTTATCCCTGCACGGG
>NW_007731620.1:120889-121734 GCF_000696425.1 Galeopterus variegatus
GGAGTGCTGTCTGCTCACTCCAGTGGTGCCCAGACCCCTGAGAGCCTGTCAAGGGAAGGTTCACCGGCCCCCCTGGAGCCTGAGCCCGGTGCCTCACAGCCCAAACTCGCTGTCATCCAGGAAGCCCGGTTTGCCCAGAGCGCACCAGGTGAGACACTCAGGCTGCAGAGGAGCAGCCACAGGAGGTGCAGGAGAGGCCTTTGCTGCTTTGAACCTCGCACTGATGCTCCTGCAGGGCCCGAGTGTTCTTCTCTAGGCCTTGCAAAGTGTTTTGAAAAATCAGTGAATGTGCTTTAAATGACGCTGTGTGTAATGCCTGAAATTATTTAATTTATTTATTTATTCATTCATTTATTTTGGTGGCTGGCTGGTATGGGGATCCGAGCCTGAAATAATTTAGAATTAACCTGTTTTTAAGTTAGTTGTTTCATCATTCAAAAACTCATGAAAAATATCCCCTCCCCGAAAACCCCATAAATTAGACAAGCTAGACACTGATTGGAAGCAAGAATGCACTCACTTGGTGAGCGGGTGAACACCTTGCGGTCTGTGCACACGGTCATAGTGTGGAGTAAAAATGTGTGCCTGGGGAGTTTTAAAAAATACTCAGTGTGGAAATGTGTCCAGATTAATTCTAAGTCAGCAAAACGTGTATTTTGATTAGTTGGGATTCCTGGCCACGCTGGCCCAGAGAGTCACCCCTGTCCCGGGTGTCTCCCTTTAGCCTAAGCCTCAAAAGCAGAAAAGGCAAGAGTTGGGCGGCCGAGGCTTGTGACAGCCCTCTGTGTGGGCCCTTCCTTGTCCCTCCTCCTGTCAGGAGGTGCAGGTGTTGATCCTGGGCAAGC
>NW_007731620.1:123073-124459 GCF_000696425.1 Galeopterus variegatus
GTCAGCCTCGGTCCCGCTTTTGTCCTCTCCACAGGATCACCTCTGTCGAGTCAGCCAGTCCTGATCACCGTCCAGCGGCAGCTACCACAGACGATGAAGCCTGTCACCTACACTGTGGCCACCCCTGTGACCACCTCAACTTCCCAGGCGCCCGTCGTGCAGACGGTCCACGTTGTCCACCAGATACCAGCGGTGTCAGTCACCAGTGTGGCTGGACTGGCCCCAGCAAACACGTACACTGTCGCTGGACCAGCCATGGTCACTCAGGCGGCTGTCCTGGCTCCTCCTAAGGCAGAGCCACAAGAGAATGGAGACCACCGAGAAGTGAGAGGTGAGCAGTGCAGGAGTGGCTCTGGCCGCTTTCTGTGCTCTTAGGAATCCACAAGGCTTGCTCCTCCCTACCCCATCTCTAACTTGTTACTTAGTTTTCGGGACATTTTATAGCAGGTCTAATAGCCATTTGGTTGTAAGCCATGAGATTTTGACCAGCGTCTCAGTGATACTGGTGTCCTTTCTTTCCTTCTCCTTTCAATCTCAGTGAAGGTAGAACCTATCCCCACGATGAGCCACGCTGCGCTGGGCACTGCTAGCCGCATCATTCAGACGTCACAGACCACTCCTGTGCAGACGGTCACCATAGTACAGCAGGCACCTCTAGGTCAACACCAGCTACCAATAAAAACTGTCACACAAAACGGCACGCACGTGGTCCCCATCCCTGCCACTGCGGTCCACGGCCAGGTGAACAATGGTAAGATACGCTCGCTGTGGGTGCCACCAGCAGCTGTGGGTACCCGCTTCCCACAAGGTGTCGTTCTGTGTGTCGGTTCCAAGCGTTACAGTTGTAATTTTCTGTCTGAGGAAGGATTTGCATTTCTGAGTTGTAGGAAATCTCACGGTGCTGTGGGCAGACTGGGAGACAGGGCGGGAGTCAGCTGTCCCGGGATTCCCACGGGGGAGCCATTTGAGAAGAGGCGAGGGCTTCTGACCCCTGGAGAGAGAGAACTCTTGCCCTGTGTGGATGTCTGGCTGTGAAGCACGCTGGGACCCGGGCAGGAGAGCTGCTGCGTGCTGCCGGGTCNGTGTGGGCCCTTCCTTGTCCCTCCTCCTGTCAGGAGGTGCAGGTGTTGATCCTGGGCAAGCATGCCCTGGTCTTTAGGGACTGCAGGGGCGTTCATTCCTGTGCTGTGTGCCGATGTTTTCATGAAGAAAGAACTTTGGGAAGGGGCAAGGAGCAGAACTTGCATTTTTAGCACTTAGAGGCAGGAACTAAATGTCCCTGTTGAAGTGCTGTGTTTCTCCTATCATTAGAGATTCTACTGCTGTGAGGTGAGATGAAGCCACTCTGTTTTGTTTTGGGGTTTTTTTAGGAGTAATTTTTTTTTT
>NW_007731620.1:126113-130017 GCF_000696425.1 Galeopterus variegatus
TTTTCTGTCTGAGGAAGGATTTGCATTTCTGAGTTGTAGGAAATCTCACGGTGCTGTGGGCGGACTGGGAGACAGGGCGGGAGTCAGCTGTCCCGGGATTCCCACAGGGGAGCCATTTGAGAAGAGGCGAGGGCTTCTGACCCCTGGAGAGAGAGAACTCTTGCCCTGTGTGGATGTCTGGCTGCGAAGCACGCTGGGACCCGGGCAGGAGAGCTGCTGCGTGCTGCCGGGTCGTGCCTGACTTGTCTGTTGACGGTGCTCTTCTCCCACGGGAGTGCTGCTTTTGCTGGAGTGTTTCTGATGGTGAAAGCCCTGTGCAGACCCGTGTGCGTGAGCTCCTGGGATGCCCTGACACAGACGCGGGCGCAGGACCTCCTTCCTAGCAGCAGGTGTTTGTCTTCACCCTGTGCTGTGTTGGGTGGGGGTCCCGGCCATCTGTCGAGTCAACTCAGGAGCGTCCTTGGAGCTGGTGTTTCTCAGATATGTCTTAGCAGTGGGGCCTGGCGCAGGCATGAGGAGTACCTACTGCCTAGTGTGGCCACCATGATGCCACCCTGGGCAGTCCTGGCACCTGGAGGACCTCAAGCAGGAGAGCCAGAAGTCACCGACCAGAACTGGCACTCTCTGCCCACGAGGTACTGCCTCTGCAAAGGGTGGGGATCGGGAGACTTAATTGTGTTGACCTTCGCACCTTACTGAATGTTGTGGAATGGAGACTCGTGAGAGCTGCATTGGCCTCTCACGGTGGTTCGTGTCCCCACCCTGCCCCTCCCCAAATGCAGTGGAAGAACAAGGTCTGGAAGCTTTTCTGGGGAGGATGAAGAACCTCCTTTGTCTTTTGTGTCTGGGTAATAAACAGCCAGCACACACCAGCCTGCAGACACAGGGAGAAATTCACATTGGCCAGTTTGGAGCACCTTCCACCTCGGCCTGTTAGTTACTTCTGCACCAACTGAGAGCTGGTCAGATCTTGTTCTTCTGTCCCCGAGTAACTCTGTAGTCGTGGATACTCTAACGTGGGCAGTCTGGTGGCCCTGCAGGTAGCTGGAAGTCGACTGAGGGAGAGGCAGACATAGATGTCCTGGTCTTGGCATGCTGGAGGCCAGTGGTTCCCAGACTCTGTGTGCATCAGAGTCACCCGGAGGTCTCGTTAGCTCCTGGGCTGGGCTGCTGCATTCCATAGCTTCCTGGGAGACAGGTCTGCCGAGAACCACTGTGCAGGTCAGAGACCTTCTGTGTCCACCTTCCCTCAGGAGGCGTTTGAGAAACTGCAACCCTTTCACATATTTACATCGGTGTCTGAAATTTTTCATTATAAAGTTAAGCAACGGATTTGATTTTCTGCTACTGAAAATATTGATGTTTTAAAATAAAACTTTTGGGGGCCGGCCTGGTGGCGCACTGGATAAGTGCGCCGCTTGGGAAGCACGGCGGTGCTCCTGCCCGAGGGTTCGGATCCCACATACAGACCGGTTCCCGCTCACTGGCTGAGCGAGGCGCGGGAGCAGCACCGAGGGTTGCAATCCCGTTGCCGGTCCCCGGTCCGGTACGGGGGCAACACTGAGGGTTGCGATCCGTTGCTGGACACGGAAAAAGACAAAAGACAAAAAAAAAAATTTAAAAAAAATAAAAAATAAAATAAAATAAAACTTTTGCATCCGTACTGTAAATGTACCACTGGACTCTAACTGTGGCCGTAACTGAACGCCACTCTCTGTGTAGACACCTGCACAGAAACGTGCATCCCTCCCTGTGCCCCCGCCTCCTCCCCAGACCGCCTGCCAGTCACAGGCTTTGTGCTTAAATGCCACTTACTGATCAGAGTTGTGCTGTGCAACAAAATACAGATATAAATATTAAAGATTTATGTCTGTGAGTAATAGGATTGACTTACCTATTATTACTGCAGAATTGATCAAAACCCAGAATTAAAACTAAAACTCTACCACAGAAGGGCCGGCCCGTGGCTCACTCAGGAGAGTGCGGTACTGACCAACACCAAGGCCACGGGTTCGGATCCCATATAGGGATGGCCGGTTTGCTCACTGGCTGAGCGTGGTGCTGACAACACCAAGTCAAGGGGTAAGATCCCCTTACCGGTCATCTTTAAAAAAAACACACAAAAAAACTCTACCAAAAATACATTCTTTAATCTATCACGGCTTTAAAGGAAACCACCTAATCAGTTCTGCATTCACTGATGGTTCCCGCTGGCAGCCGTAGGCACCCGTGTCAGCGCAGGGAGACCCTGTTCCCACCGGGAAGAGGAGGGAGGGGGAGGACTGAACCTCCTCCCAGGCCTGGGCCACCGTCAGTCCATGAGCTTTTCACAAAACTATCTGTTTATTTTTCTTCCTCACTACCATAATGAGGAACAAAACTATTTTAAATGACCTGTTAGTGGGAAATCCTATTGGTTCTCCTTCAATTTGGTTGAAATCTTTGACTTAGAAACCGCTTGGCTTGAAACAGAATGAAATCCCGTCACTTGCGGCAGTGTGGAAGAGGCTGGGGCGTTGTGTTAAGTGAAGTGAGCTGGGCACAGAGGGACACGTCCTGCACGTTGCCAGTGAGCGTGGGAGCCAGGAGAGCCGCGCCGCACAAGGAGAGGGCAAAATGTGCCTACCAGAGGGCGGGGACTGGTCACGGGACACAAGATTACAGCTGGACAGGAACAGTCATTTCTAGCCGTCTGCGGCAGTGCTGGGCATCTAACACTGACAATGGTGTATGTTCTCAAATAGCCAGAAGAGAGGAGCTCAGATGCTCTCATCACACGGAGGTGATGAACTTGCCGTGCGGGATGTGCCGCTTACCCTGACTTGATCATCACACATTGTACATATGTGCTGAAATATAACTCTGTACCCCATCAATATGTAGTCAATATGTGTCAATTAAAAAGAAATAAAAGGAAACTACGTGGCTTGAAACAGGATTTATTGTCCAGAAAATAACAGTTCAGCGTCACAGCAGCAGTAGTCTCAGTTACTTCTTTGTCTTGTGCTCCACCCTGAAGTTTTCATCCCCAAAGGCAGTGCCAGTGGAGCGGGTCACAGAGAGGCTGTTGAGAAAGAGGAGGTGGCAGGTGAGCTGTAAGACGTCATGGTCCCCAGGGGAACCTGGACATGGTTTTCCTTCCATCAGTGTTGGGTGCCGCCTGGGGGTTGGACACCCCGTGTGAAGGCACAGGTGGCCCTGCATTTACCCCTTTACCTTTGGAAGTCGCTCTTAAGAAGCGAAGCGCAGTGTCTGTTATTAATGAACTTTGAAAAGGTAAAGCTCTATTTTTCTTTTAAACTTTTTATTATGGAAAATGTCAGACGTTCTGGAAATGGTTAGCTCATACCCAGTCTTACTCCATTTCTCCCTCCGTCTGCTCCCTGCTCAGACCCCAGCATTCATCCTATGTTTGATCGGGCGTCTCTAGAACATAAGAACTCTCAATATGTAAGCACGATGCCGTTATTATAGTGCTCACAGTTAATAATAATTCTTTTAAACCCATTATCTCATTAGAATTCAAATCATCAGTGCTCTTTAAAAAAATTGTGAAATATACGCAACATAAAATTTAAAATGTACATCAATTTAAAATGTGTGTTTTACTATACCATTTAAAATGTACAGTACAGTGGCAATAAGTATATTTGCACTTGACTAGTCTTGAAATAGAAAAGTATATTTGCAGTGTTTGAAACCATCACTACTGGTTCAAAAACATTTTCATCATCCCAAAGAGAAACCCAAACCCATGGGGCAGTCAGTGCCCACTCCCCGTTGCCCCAGGTCTTGGGCAGCCACGAATCTGCTTTCTGTCTCTGTGGACTTCTCTGTGCTTCTATGTGGCCTTTGGCACCTGGCTTCGTTGACTTAGCATGATGTATGGAGCTTCTCCAGGTTG
>NW_007731620.1:130851-131853 GCF_000696425.1 Galeopterus variegatus
ATGTGGCCTTTGGCACCTGGCTTCGTTGACTTAGCATGATGTATGGAGCTTCTCCAGGTTGCAGCCTGTGTCATTCCTCTTTACAGTCAGACACTACTGCACTGGGTGGGCAGACCTAACGTGTTTGTTGTTTGTCCGTTCATCACCTGAAGGACGGCTGGTTTGTTTCCACCTTTGGCCTCTGTGAACAGTGTTGTTCTGAACATTCATGTACCAGCATTTGTTTGAGTCCCTGTTTTCATTTCTCTGGGGCATATTCGTAGAAGTGGAATGCCTGTGTCATATGGTCAACCAAAGTGTTTTCTACAGCAGAAATTCTCACCACATTCTCACCAATAGCGTGTGAAGGCTCCTGTCCAAATCCTCACAAACACTTCTTTGTGTGTGTGTGTGTTTTTATTATTATTTTGACCATCCTAGTGGGTATAAAGTCATACCTTACGGTGGTTTGGGTTCACATCTCACTAGTGACTAATGACGCTGAGCACCTTTTCATGCGCTTGTGGGTCATTTGTATATCTTTGAAGAAATGTCTGTTTCAGACCTTTGCCCACCTTTTAATTGAGCTGTTTTTTGTTGTTGAGTGTACGAGTTCCTTATGTATTCTGCATACTAAATCCTTATCAGTCACATAATTTGCAAATATTTTCTCTCGTTCTCAGGGTTGTCTTTTCACTTTCCCCTTCCCAGTGCCCAGTGACCAGCAGAGAGCCGCCGTGTCAGGGTGTGGGGCCTGCCGCCTGTCCGCTGCTCTCTGCCCCTGGGGTCCCCTAACGTCCTGCCAGAGCTAGGGTGCAGCATGTTGTCAGCACCCCATGGAGAAAGCCAAATGAGCCACAGGTCCTGGTGCTGGTCCTTTTATCCACAGAAAGGAAGCCTGACGGGTGGCACCCCAGTACTGTCCTGAGCTTGCTCCCGGGCATGGGGTGGGCATGGGGACTCTTCTATTGGGGTCAGCTGCCCTCAAGGCCATCCTTGGAAGGACCTCTGCCCGTTGATCTC
>NW_007731620.1:132341-137247 GCF_000696425.1 Galeopterus variegatus
CTTCTATTGGGGTCAGCTGCCCTCAAGGCCATCCTTGGAAGGACCTCTGCCCGTTGATCTCAGGGCTGTATGTGCTGCTTGGAAGTCTCATCCCCAGTCTCCTCCCTCCTAGAAGGCAGCTGCTGTCCTCTGCTGCTTTGCTGTAGGATGCTTTACTGAGGCCCTGCTTTTGTGTTCTTTTATTCAGATGTTCTTTGAGTAGAGTATTGGGCTGGCCGGTTAGCTCAGTTGGTTAGAGCGTGGCCTTGTAAACCCAAGATCAAGGGTTCACATCCCCATTCTGGCCAACCGTCAAAAAAGTAAAAATAATCTTCCAGGCTTCGATCTTTTGCTCCTCACCTGCCTTAATGCTGTTCCAGTTTGTGCAACAGCCACATCCTGCCCAATACCATCTGCTTGTGCCAGCCACTTTGTATTGGTCTATTATTATTTTATTAAACATTCTAAGATGTTGTGGAGCAGGTGGAGTGGAGGGGGGAGTATGAGGAAAGGGACGGGGGCGTGATCGAGTCCCCTGGCACCCCCCCTCATTCTGGCAGAGGAGCTCAGGGGGCTTCTGGTGGCAACTCAGGTTGGGGCTGGGCTGGATGCGGATGTCAGGGGGATGTGGCTGAGGCCCTGGGGACGGGGGGGCACCTCATCTTGGGAGCCCAGGGCGCTTCTGGCAGCAGCCTGGTGGTCATTGCTGGTTTAGATGCGGATATTGGGGGGTGGGGGGTGTGCCTGAGGCCCTCGGCCTCCCACCACCCCGGCTCAGAAGCCCAGGGCGCTTCCTGCTTTGGTGGTCATCGCTGGGCTGGGTGTGGTTGTGGGGGTGTCTGGCTGAGGCCCTGGGCCTTTCCCCCCTCGCTGGCTTGGTAGCCCAGGGAGCTTCTGGTCCTTCTAGGTGTTACAGGTGTTCTTTGGTGATGTGAGACCTTTACTAGTTAATATCAAACTTTGTCTCTGGTCTGTGGGTATTTTGTTTTTTTTTTCAGTTCTGTGTTGGATTATTTGCTGTTCCCACCACTTAAACTCTTTGCTGGAACTAATTTGTTGTCCTTTGGTTACTTCTAAGATGGGGGATCTTCTTGTGGGGACCAGCACTTGAGCCCTGTGGTTGAGCTAAATTGCTGCTTTGCTGCTGGTTACCTGGGGAAGTCTTCTTGTACAGCTCAGGTTTTAATGGTTGACCTTGTAAGCACTTCTGGGTCTTGTGAGGTCTGGTACACCTGGGTTGTGTGGAAACTCTGGTCTGGGCCTGAGTCTTTTCAGCAAACTGCTCCCCCTGCATTTCTATATTCCTGACCCGTCTCCACTGAGTGGGCCTGTGGTGACTGGGATCAGATTGTGATCCCAATGGGCCTGGGCTGATTGTGCAGATCAGCTGTCCTTGCTGTGCCCCAGTGTTCCCCCGGTGGGCCCGTCTCTCCCACCTCCCACACAGCAAACACTTCCCATGGGACAGGCCGTGCACTGGTCCCTTGTAATGACTCACCAGCCTCTGAGTGGCTCATTTTTTCAGTTGTCTGTGGCTCCTTGCTCCTGTGTGGGTCCATGGAGAACCCTGCCATTGGACTTGCTGGCCTGAGGGCCACCAAAACCCTCTTCTCACCCGCAGCCTCCAAGCAACTTCATACGAAGGGCACAGCAGTGGCTTTTGCCAGTTCTTGCTCCATGCGCCCACCAGTCCCAGCCTTGAAGTAGCCAGGATTCAAAATGGTGGCAGCAGTCCTTTCTTTCTCTCACCATGGCTTCTCCTGCCTTCATGAATTCCATAGGACTCTCCTCCTCTTCCCCCGAGCTCCAGCGGCCCCAGCTTGGCTGTCGTTGCTTTTTAATAGTTGTAATTTGGGTGATCGTGGGAGAGTGACACTGGGGACCATCTATTCTGTCATCTTGACTGGAAGTCCACTAGCTGGTCTTGAGGCATCTCCACGCCAAGCTGGGGTGTCTGTCTCGGCTGTGGACCATAGCGGTTTTGTGGGTAAAAGTGAAACAGCTCTGTCCCCACACCTAGCTCAGGCCCTTGTTCTTAAAAGAGACAGGATGTCCTTTTAAGAGTAGTTGCTTCTTGAAGGAAGGGAGGAAGGGAATCAGGGTCTCCACACTGACCAGAACCCGGCCCTCGGTCTCTTGTGTGCTCTGCACCGTGCTTTCTGCCAAGAGTCACCCCTGCCATGCTTCCTACAGTCAGCATAGTGGTTTTCTTCCGGGTGGAGGTGACAGCTCACTGGACGGCTGGATGCTGCACTCTTGCAGGTCTCGTGCTTGGGAGAACACTGGCCTTCAAAGCCCCCTGGGCCCTGACCACCACAGAGGATGCTCTTGTCCCTGAGTTGGCATGGGACAGGATGTCAGGTGAACCACACCGGGGCTGAGACTTCTAGTCCCCTTGCTCAGGATCTGGCAGCAGAGAGGCTGGGTTCAAAAAAGTTCCACTGTGCAGAATTGCGTGAGGTTTGACATTGCGACCCTGTGTTGTCTTGCGAGCATATAAAACGACAGTGATGCCTGTGGCACCTGCGAGTCATTCGGGCCCAGCATGAGAGCAGCAGAGGAGCAGCTGCCGCCACAGCTCGCCCAGAGCAGACACGGAGCACGAGGCCTCGCGGCAGCTCCCTGCCTTAACATCGGAACGCCCCCGCAGGCGGGACAGCAGCTGCCCTCGCATCTGGAAGCTGTCTTCAGCCCCTGCGATCTCAGCAGACGGTCTTCTCTGCTGCCTGCAGGTCTCAGGGGTATGCTGCCTGCATACCCGGGAGGGTTGCTTTGTCAGGTGGCTTCATTTATGACACAGGCTGCCTTCAAGGTGGAAATTGGCCAGTATCAAATGCTCTAGCTACTTCAGCTTGAAGCTCCCAGAACTGGCGTAGGGAGGACTTCTGCGCAGGGGCGGCTGAGAGCATGAGTGCTCGGCAGGGCCTGCTCTCCAGCCGTCCACACCGCCCAAACAAGGGCGCTGGAGGTGGCAAGGCCTCTCGTGTACGTCTGGAGAACAGTGTAAGTGGACGGCAGAACCCTGTACCTGATTGCTCCACCAAAGGAACAGAAAAGGAAGCCAACAGCGTCTTTGACCATTCTGGAGACGTACGTGGTATAAAGTGACACAGGATAATCACAGGGTCCAGGGTCGCAGGGGCAGGACCACATGCTTGCTTATCTCGACCTGGTACAGATGTGTAAATAGGTCAGCTCTCCTCATTAGAGTCTTTCTTTTCTCAACGGGTACTTATGGCAGTACCACAGGTAAGTGGCCTTTCTTTATTGTGCCCTAATCACGGTTTTTGTTCCTTGCATCTGAGCTAGAGGAGATATTGTACCTGTGGCCAAGGGGTCAATCCCTATTATTGAACCTGCATCAGTTTTTCCCAGGGTCCACTGATAGTGGATCTAGTTTCTGCATTTGGTGTGTTTTCCCACCACTTTCCCTGGGCCCCTTTCCCCTCAGAAGGCAGGTATGCACCGGCTCAGATCGTGGTGTCCTTAGTTTATGCAGCGGGCCCTGTCCAGACATGTATAGGAGTCAGGAAGGGGCAGGCCTGTTTCCGCAACAGAGGACCTATTTTTCCCAGGAATGTGAAAGGAGGAAAAACAGGAAGAAGGTTGTTCAGAGAAACCTACAACTTCGATGTTTTTCTGAGTTGGGATAAAAGAAGAAAGGTCAGTCAAAATTGCAGAATTGCTTCCTGCACCTGTGGCCCACTGTGGGGGCCCTGTGCCTCTCCCCTTAAGAGCCAGGGGAGGCCACCATCCATGCAGCAGTCAGTGCGTGCCGCACGCCTCGGGCCTGGCCTGCAACAGTGCATGGCCCTGCCTCGTCTGAGCATCTGCCCTGGAGCACCGAGGGGTGCGGCTGGCTTCCTCAGGTTGGGTTGAAAAAGCACTTGGTTTACAGCGCCCTGCAGTTCGTCTTCTTTTTTTACTTGTTTTCTTCCAAGTTGCAGGACAACCACTTGCCAACCTGGTCCCTCCACTCTTGGACCTGTTCTCTTACCCAGGTTCTCGGCGGCTCCTGTTCTTCCTCATTCCTGCTTCCCTTTCTGTGTCCTCTCTGTTTGGTTTAGTGGACCTGGGGTACCGCTTATCGGGTGCTGGGGCACCTTTGTCAAAGTTACGTGACCGAACACACATGTGGTCTGTTTCTAGATGCTCTTTCTGGTCCATGGGTCTGGGTACCGTCTGTATGACGTGCCTTGCTCTCTCGATCGCTGTGGCTTTGCAAAACGTCTTCAACTCAGGATCTGTCAATCCTCCAACTCTGTTCTTTTTAAAAATTGTTTTGGCCGTTCTAGGTCCTTCGCATTATCATGTGACTTAGAATTCCTACACAGAGGCCTGCTGGCATCTTGCTTGGGATGGTGTTGAATCTAGAGATGAGTATGAGGCGGCGAGCTGGCAGCTTCCCTTCCTCTGCCCTCAGCGTGGCCCATGATTGCGTGTGTCATCCTGTGCTCTCTGCCCTGTCTGGTCTCAGGGGACGAGATCCTTGCAGCCCCTAGAGTCGCGCACTCCTCGCACATAAAGCTGTCTGCCGCACGCAGAGCGCAGCTGTTGGCCAGCTGAGCCGGCAGCTGCTTCCACCTGCAGCCTAGTCACGTTGCTGTGGGCCGGGCCTGGGTGACAGTCGCGGGAGCCCGCGGCGCCTTGCCTGCCCCGGCCCCCTGCGCACAGCTCACGGGTCCGCCGGCTGCCCTGAGCGGTCCGAGCGTGGTCAGCAGGACTGTGGTGTGCACCGCTGCGCCCCGCGGGCCTGCACCTGCTGGGGCGCGCTCCCTCCAGCCTGCGCCGCGTGCCTGCGTGCGTGCTTATGTGTCTGTGTGCCTGCCTGTGTGCGTGCGTGCTTATGTGTCTGTGCGTCCGCCTGCCTGCGTGCGTGCCTCCGTGCGTGCTTATGTCTGTGTGCGCCTGCGTGCGTGCCTCCGTG
>NW_007731620.1:137517-140748 GCF_000696425.1 Galeopterus variegatus
CTGCGTGCGTGCCTGCGTGCGTGTGTCCGCCTGCGTGCGTGCTTGTGTCTGTGCGTGCCTGCCTGCCTGCGTGCCTCCGTGCGTGCTTATGTGTCTGTGCGTGCCTGCCTGCCTGCGTGCCTCCATGTGTGCTTATGTGTCTGTGTGCGCCTGCGTGCGTGCCTGCGTGCGTGTCCGCCTGCGTGCGTGTGTCCGCCTGCGTGCGTGCTTATGTGTCTGTGCGTGCCTGCCTGCCTGCGTGCCTCCGTGCGTGCTTATGTGTCTGTGTGCGCCTGCCTGCGTGCCTGCGTACGCGTGTGCCTGCTTCTGCGCACGCGCTCCCTCGCTCCTTCGCTCCCATCTCCGGGGAGGTCCCCGAGTCCTCTGTCCGGCGTCTGTGCGGCTCAGCGTCTCGGATGAGCAGCGACACGTCGCCCACAGCCTGCCTCGCTCGCCCCTGGGGACAGAGACGTCCGACCTGGGCACGTCCCGTGTCGGGCACCCGCAAGCCCCGGGGTAGTGGCCCCGTCGGCCCCGTCCCACCTTCCCCCGAGTGACCCTCCTGCGGTGCTCAGTGCGGGGACGAGGGGCTGAACCCGGGCTGGTGTTGGGGACTTGGGCCGCGGTTCCCTTGGGCGGCCGCCCCGCATCTGTGCCTCTGCCCCGGAGTGTCCGCAGCAGCTCGGCCAGGGGACTGCCCGAGGTGACGCGCCGATTTCCGCAGGAGCAGGGCCCCGAGGTCACTCGTGTACCCGCGGCCCGCACAGGGGCTCCGAGGACGCTGCTGGCCCAGCTGTGGCCGCAGAGTTTGAAGCCCGCAGGGCAGGCGGGAGGTGCAGGAGGCCTCGGTGTCGCAGCTGGAGGGCCCCTGGAGGCGGAGTCTTCCCTCCTCGGGGACGTCAGTGTTCGCGCTCGGTCCTTCATCTGATTGGATGAGGCCCACCCGGTTATGGCGGATAGGCCGCTTTATTCAGGGTTTATCGATTTAAATGTCAGTCTCATCCAAAAATGCCCTCGCAAAAACGCCCACAGTAACATTTGACCAAATACGTGGGCGCTGTGGCGGCACATAACGTCCCCAGCACGTAACGTCACCCAGCACAGCTTGGTTGGAAATCTGGCGTTTAAAGTTAACCGAGCCCGTCAGCCACGGCCGTCCAAACACGCTCTTATTTGAGGGTCGCTCCACCCGCCTCCGTGGGCGGACCCGGCAGCGCAGGTGACCAGCGCCTCCCTTCCTGTGTGTGGAAATGATCCAGGGACATTTGACGTGGGTGGGTGGCGAGAGGCACCTGCACGGGAGAGACCAAGGGCAGCCGCGCTCACCGTGACGGCAGAGCTGTCCCCTGTCTCCCATCTGCTGCTGACCTCTGGGCCTCAGTTTCCCAGCAGTCTTGTCAAACTAGCTTCCTGTGTGAAGTAACAAAAATGATTCCAGTTGTTAATAAAAGTAGTCGCTAATCAGGCAGGTAACTTGCTGCAGCCTTTCCTGGTCCCCAAGGGCCCAGTCCCAGTTCCTGTGCCCTTGGCCACTGCAGGCCAGTCTCTAGGGTCTCCGGGGAGCATGGCGGGCCCGGGAGCGCCGGGGGGCCCCGACAGGGTCCAGGGCTCATCTGAGAGCGGGGGTTCTGACTTGCTGTCTTCTTTCAGCAGCGGCGAGTCCTTTACACATGCTGGCCACCCATGCATCGGCCTCAGCGTCCCTGCCCACAAAGCGTCAGAACGGTGACCAGTCAGAGCAGCCAGAGCTGAAGCGGGTCAAGACAGAAGATGGTGAAAGCATCGTCATCGCCCTGAGTGTGGACACTCCTCCAGCAGCAGGGAGGGAAAAGGGCGTCCAGAACTAGCGATGGGCAGAGCTTTCCTCACTTAAAAACATCAACTTTGTGGTGCCAAAAGGAGACATTGCCTCTCACCGATCCTCAGAGTGCGTCCTCTCTTCGGTGGGTAAAGGGCCCTGCGGTTGGACTTCATCTCTCAGCACTGAAAACACAAAACCCAGGTGGCCTTAAAACTCCTTAATTTAAAGACAAAAGTCACACTTGAACAAAAACCACACACAACAAAACCTGGTTCCAGAGATAGCATCTCCCCTGCCGGGCACTCGCCGGCTGCCGCCTTTAGGCTGAGCTTTTTAACTGCGAGCAGAAATTCGTGGTCCTTCCTCGAGGACTGAGCATCTCCATCCGAGGATAGCGTGGCCAGCACCTGGTGCAAGCGGAGCTCCCGGGACTGGGCCTCCTGGAGGGGACAGGGCAGGAGCCGCCCTGGCTTCCCCACAGGACCCGCTGGCTGGCAGTGGGAGGCAAGACAGTATTTCGTTGTGTACACGTGGATTTAGAATATTTTGAGGTGTACTTTCTTTACAGAATGATGGGGTCTTTGGCATTTCACATCACTCCATTTCTACTCTGGAAATTTTGGAATCACACAGGATCTTTCATGTGGATTTCATTTGGGGAGAAGAAACAACCTAGTTTTGTTCGTTTTTGTTGTTTGTTTTCAGCCTACGGAATGATTTGCTTTTGTCTGTCCTGTTAAAGTTTAGGTGGAGCTACTTTATGATATCTGCACATTTTCCGTAGAGCAGTTGCCTGATAAATTTAATCCACCTCCATTTCAGTGTGTAGGGTGGACGGTGGACACCGCGGCTGCATGTACCGTGAGAATCCGGGGACGAGCCGGGGACGAGCAGGGGACGGGAGAGAACTGCTGGGGCTCATCCGACTGCACTTACCTGTTCTCTTTCTTGCTATTTTTTGTTGTTTGTTTCCTTGTGTTGACTTTGTCCCTGGCATAATTTCCACTCTAAGTAAAACAAGTCTCCTAAATATTGTGTATGTTTAAAACAACAGAGCTATTACTACATTTGGGAAAAAAGATTCAATCTTTTATCACACATCCTTTCAAACAAAGATCTCTCCGTGGTATGTTTGACATTACAGGTGTCATCACCGGCTCTCAGCGCTGTCCGACCACTGTCCGCACAGTGATGCTGAGGTTGCCTGGTCCTGGCAGGAGCAGCTGCGGGGAGCGTTAGCTGCATGTTAGCACGAGGCTCTTGGAAGCAGCGCCCTGCGGTTAAGCACTGGAAACATCTAGGTCGTTTTCTGATTTGCAATAGGAAATTCCTCTGACTTCCAGAACTGAATCCAACACTAAGGCTGGTTTCTCTTCTACAGAAAAGTGAAAGGGGGGGGGGGGACAGAGGGGACAGTAGACGGGGGAGACCCTGCACAGCCCCAGCCCAGG
>NW_007731620.1:141748-143001 GCF_000696425.1 Galeopterus variegatus
GGGGGGGGGGGGGGGGGGGACAGAGGTGACAGTAGACGTGGGAGACCCTGCACAGCCTCAGCCCAGGCTCTGCGGGAAGAAGGCTCTTGCCTCTCCAGAGCGTCGGGGTGGGCCAAGCAGCAGTGCACACGGAAGGAGGGTGCTAGCCTTATTGTGAATTTTTTAATGTCATCATCATAACGTTATTTATTTAAATGTAGTTATTTTGGTATTTAATTTTTTTTAAAGAGAGGAAAAAATACCTGTATTTTCCTGGTAGAATGAAATGGCTCAGAAAGGTATATTTAGGCAATTTAAAAACATTTATTATTTACATAAAGACCAAATATGATAAATCTGTTCTAAGTATTGTGTGTCAATCCACAGTATGGCGCTGTCACAATGTTACTGCAGATAATGCATATTAAAAATTATGAAATTACTGCAAACTAGCTGGATTTATAACTCAGCCATTTAAAAAATAAAAGTGAATCCATCATGTGAATGAGACCATGTGTGTGACAGGAGCGAAATCTGCCTTACAGCTGAAGCACCCTGATGGATACAGCACGTCGGTGCAGCGACCTGCCTACTCCAAGCACTTTACAGATACTTTGCAATGTATATTTTTGTCTTCTCAGTCAGAAGGTTTGCAGTTTGCAAAATAATACAGATTGTGCTGCATTGTGTGCATGGCCTCAGGTCACTCCACAGAGTAGGTCCAGATCTGCCGGTCACAGCTAACATGTCCTTTGACAGCAGCCGGCCCTCAAGCTCTGGGTCGTGCAGTCAGGTGGTTGGCTTGGGGATTGGGCGACACTAAGCAGGTACTTGTGGAGATGTTTGTGCAGAAGTGCACGTTGCCATCCAGAAAGGCCCAGATGGATTTTTCCTACATAAGCTCAGTCCATAAACTGGTTACTTCTGAGCCTAAAACACAGATTTTATGGTCTGGAGGGGCTTCTGTTGGGGTCACAGGCTGAGAAGAATGCCCAGCTCTGCAGTGTTAAGGTAGGAGGATTCTTTTTCTTTTTGCTGTAAGGCAGCGTTCTCCACCTCGACTCCAGGCTACAGTGCACCTTGTCAGATGCCAGGCACACTCTCCTCTCTGCTGTGTTCGCTTTGCATCTTCATGGGCACATAAGAATTGAAGAATACCAAGGAGTGGGCAGAAACAACCGTGGATTAGCCAACGACCGTACCCCGGGTGTTCTTTCCAGTCTTTATGGCGCTTTTTTTTTTTTTTTTTTTTTTTTTTTTTTTTTTTTTTTTTT
>NW_007731620.1:144373-145238 GCF_000696425.1 Galeopterus variegatus
GCGCACTCTCCAGTGCGCCACCGGGCCGGCCCTATGGCGCTGTTTTTAAATCTTGAGTTTAGCTATGAATTCCCAAGAGCCCTCAACACACCAGGGGTCTCCGAGCTTCTGTCACTGTTGTCCCAGCTCCAGTGCCTGGTGCTCCCTAGGCCTGAGGTTGGTGTCCCATCTCCCACACTTGCAGGTGCGTTGCTGTGAATTCCCAGCTGCCCACTGTGGTTCCTGTGTCAACCTTCGCCAAACTTCTGAAGCTCCTCAGGGACTAGAAACCTAACTCCAGCTGCTTTGCCCTGAACCAAACGAGAATACAAAAGGGAAACTAACATATGACCGAACTCACAGTACATTCCAGAGTGTATGTGGCATGACTTTGAGCTGATGTTCCTCTCCCTCCAGCGTAGTCGGCTCACGGACAGTTGAGCTCCTTAAATATTCCACGTACTTCCGTCATCGTCCTCCACTAGAGTAACAGAGTAGTCGGTAGTCGTGGTCAGAAGTGGGGGTGGGGGCAATGTCAGGACTTGGGATTTCTGTGCCATGTGACACAAGATTAAGTGACAATCTTGAAGTCCTAACTTCCACTAGTCTATAAAGTATAGTGGTGATTTGTGTGCAAAGATCTGAAATTTTTAAAAAGTACCAAGTTCCTGAAATTCAATAAAATATTTTTGTTAATTTTAATTGAATACAGAGTATCATTGATTGTCATTTTGATAAACAGATATTTCTTTTTTGCTTTTTAAATTTATGCTCTTTTCTGAGCACACCAAAGGCCTAGAAGACTGGAGAGAATTTACCAAGGAGCTGCCCTGACTACTGGTAGTGCAGGCACAGCCAGCAGAAAAGGGTATTGGGGGGCCGAGCC
>NW_007731620.1:145683-146673 GCF_000696425.1 Galeopterus variegatus
CCCCAGGGTAGTAGAGGGAAGAAGTAGTCCTGAAAATAATGACACAAAGGCCCCTTTGGCAGCTAAATGAACCTAAGATTTAGTGTTTGAGGATGCAGAGTTCATAATGGGAGTGTTTTCTTCCCTACACTGATGCTCTAATTTAAGAACAATTCATATTAGCATAAAAGAATTAAATGTTCATCATATACCAAGCCGATCTCACAAAAGGAAGCAGTCATTCATAATTTGTTTTTGTCAGATCTGTTTTCCACATCACTTTAGGTGCTTTGAAATGTGTTACACTTTAAACTTATGCTTCTGTCTCAAGAAATGCTGGTTTGTTTGTTTTTTTGTCGTTGTTTTGTTTTGTTTTTAAAGATGACCGGTAAGGGGATCTTAACCCTTGNCCCCAGGGTAGTAGAGGGAAGAAGTAGTCCTGAAAATAATGACACAAAGGCCCCTTTGGCACCTAAGATTTAGTGTTCGAGGATGCAGAGTTCATAATGGGAGTGTTTTCTTCCCTAAACTGATGCTCTAAGAACAATTCATATTAGCATAAAAGAATTAAATGTTCATCATATACCAAGCCGATCTCACAAAAGGAAGCAGTCATTCATAATTTGTTTTTGTCAGATCTGTTTTGAAATGTGTTACACTTTAAACTTCTGCTTCTGTCTCAAGAAATGCTGGTTTGTTTGTTTTTTTGTCGTTGTTTTGTTTTGTTTTTAAAGATGACCGGTAAGGGGATCTTAACCCTTGACTTGGTGTTGTCAGCACCATGCTCTCCCAAGTGAGCGAACCGGCCATCCCTATATAGGATCCGAACCCGTGGCCTTGGTGTTATCAGCACCGCACTCTCCCAAGTGAGCCACGGGCTGGCCCCAAAGCTAATTCATTAGGTTCACGTATTAGTCTGTTTTGTTGGTATAACAGAAATACCTGAGACGGGGTAATTTATAAGGAAAAGAGGTTTATTTGGCTCACGATTCTAGGACAGCTGCATCTGGC
>NW_007731620.1:148046-149972 GCF_000696425.1 Galeopterus variegatus
AGAGACAGAGAGAAGGTGCCAGGGTCTATTAAACAACCAGCTCTTGTGGGAACTAATAGAGCAAGAACTCACTCACTACCCTCACCCCCAGGGAGAGCATGAATCCATTCATGAGGGATCCGCCCCCATGACTCAGTTTCCAACACTGCCACATTGGGGATCAAATTTCCACATGAGTTTTGGGGGGACAACTGAGTCACAGAGGAGGAAACCACTATCCCAGAGCATAACTGAGCTTATCCAAGAAAAGGAGACATTGAAGGGAGAAGGTGTTCAGGTACAGGACAGTTGAGTAACTCCAGTAAGGGGTCTTTAATGCAGCGAACAGCTCTGTTGATTATTGCAGGGAGGTCCGACGTATAGGGCCACACTTTACGCGGAAGACATCAGGGTGCACCCTGAGCCTGCATGCAGTCACCACATACTAAGTTCAGGCCCAAATATAAGGAGATGAGAGAAACCCCACAGCATATAATTTCAGCTTTACCCCATTTCCCAGAATTTACTGTAGGTTGCTGTAGACATACTGTTCTAGATAAGCATACCCCACCTTGCTCCCCTTTTGTGCTTATGTCTACAGCAGTACAAAGTTAGAACTTAAAGTGGGCCTCCGGTGGCCTCAGAAAAGACGAGTAAACCTGTGACTGCAGATTTCCTGCTGTTAGAAATGCCCTCCACAGGTCCCAGTGGGCTCCACCCTCTACCTCCCAGTGGTTACAACTAACAACCGTTGGCAGAGTAGATAAAGCAACTATCTCAGTCCTATGGGAAGTGTATAAATGAATAATAGGCAGATTGGGGCAGAGAGCTTAAGGCTGGAAGGACAACTGATGCAGTGGTGAGTTTCCTGGAATTTTTCTCCTTTCGTATTGCCTGGCCTAAACTAGGACAGCTTGAATATCAGGATTGCAGATTAGGAATGAATATTAAAGTACCCAAGAGAACCCCTCGCCCTTCATGTTCTGGGCAGAGTACTGGGAAAGGGGCTCCCATGGGGCAGAGAGAGTGGTAGGAAACCATGCACTACATTCCTGCAAGCAAAAGCCCTGCAGACCCTGAGGACTCTTGGGGTACTCGTAGTCCAAAGAGGGTTGAGGGAACCCGTTACTTGTTTTTCTCTCAGGGAGGCTAAAAAAATGAGCGTTTTGGCCAAAGGAATAAAAGAAGGGTGCCCGAGAGACAGGAAGTATTGGGGAGAGCAAATAGGAAGTTAGAGCAAGAGATCCCCTGAAGCTGTATGTGACATCCTGGGTTCGTCCCTGAGCTACACAGGCATGGGACTGATCTGAGGAAGCGCAGCAAATGCTTTATGAGCTGAACTACTGTACAGCCTGGCCTGGGTGGTGCACACAAGGCATAGACCTGAATAGCACTGCAGAGGCTTAGAAAACTACACTGACACTAGAATCATAGCTACAGAAGGCAGGTTGGCAAGTGCAGTCCAACTATAACCAGGTTATTTGCCTGCTAAAACAAAAATATCACCATTCTCCAGAGAATTTTAATAGGACTCAAGAGTTTTGTTTTATTTTTGTGGCTGGCATGTATGGGGATCTGAACCCTTGACCTTGGTGTTATAACTCAAGAGTTTTATAGTATGCAAAATGTCCAGAATACAATCCAGAATTATTCAACATACAAAAAGCCAGAAAAATCTCAACCCTAAAGGGGAAAGACAATAAACAGATATTAACTCCAACATGACTCAAGTGTTGGAAATATTAGAAAAAGATATTACAGATGGAACATTTATTATAACCATGCTCCATAAAGTAAAGGCAAGTGCTTTTGAAGCAAACCAAAAATTATAGAACTTAAAAGTAACTGAAGTAAAAAATTCAGTGGATGGGGCCGGCCTGTGGCTCACTCAGCAGAGTGCGGTGCTGATAACACCAAGGCCACGGGTTCGGATCCCATAAAGGGATG
>NW_007731620.1:151476-152487 GCF_000696425.1 Galeopterus variegatus
TTTTTTTTTACTGACCGGTAACGGGATCGCAACCCTCAGTGTCGCGCCCGTACCGGGGACCAACAACGGGATCGCAACCCTCGGTGTCGCGCCCGCACCGCGCTCAGCCAGTGAGCGGGAACCGGTCTCCACATGGGATCCGAACCCTCGGCGGGAGCACCACCACGCTCCCAAGTGGCGCACTCTCCAGTGCGCCACCAGGCTGGCCCAAAATATTTAAACATTTTAAAGACATAAATTTAAAGATTCACAAAGCTCAGTAAACTCCAAAAAGGGAAAACTCGGGGCCGGCCCGGTGGCTCACTGCTACAGTGCGCTGCTTGGGAGTGCGGCGGCGCTCCCACCGAGGGTTCGGATCCCACATACAGACCGGCTGCTCACTGGCTGAGCGAGGTGTGGGTGCAACACCGAGGGTTACGATCCCATTGCCGGTCTTGGTCCGGTACGGGCGCGACACTGAGGGTTGCGATCCCGTTACCAGTCAGTAAAAATCTGTTGCCGGTCACGAAAAAAAGACAAAAAGGAAAAAAAAATAAAATAAAATAAAAAAAATAATTAAAAAAAAGGGAAAACTCAAAGCAAACCATGTCAAGACACATAAACTACAAAAAAGTGAAAANTAAATAATTTAAAAAAAGGGAAAACTCAAAGCAAACCATGTCAAGACACATAAACTACAAAAAAGTGAAAAGATTTTTTATCTTGAAAGCAGCCAAACAAAATTGACCTATATACATACAGGGTAACAACAATTTCAAGAACTACAAATTTCTCTTCAGAAACGAAGGAGGCCAGATGACTGGAAAAATTTCAATGGGCTGAAAGAAAATTGTCAGTCTAGAATACTATTTTCATCGAAAATATCAGGAATAAAGGCAAAATAAAGATGATCTTAGATGAAGAAAAACCAAGAATTCTTCACCAGTAAAGCTGGTCAAAAAGAAATGGAAAGGCTGGCCCGTGGCTCACTTGGGAGAGTGCGGTGCTGATAACACCAAGGCCACGGGTTCA
>NW_007731620.1:153282-154161 GCF_000696425.1 Galeopterus variegatus
CTCACTGGTTGAGCGCGGTGCGGGCGTGACACTGAGGGTTGCGATCCCATTACCGGTCATGGAAAAAAAAAAGATGACCAGATTGGATCAAAAATAAGACCAAAGATATACAAGCGTACTTCAAAAAGTTCATGGAAAAGTGGAATTGAAAGATAATGCAAATTTTTCCATGAACTATTTGAAGACTCCCCATATCATGCAAACATATCAAAAGAAAGCCAGAGAAGCTATGTTAATATCAGACAAAGCAGACTTCAGAATAAGAAAAATTACCAGGGATAAAGAAGGACATTACATAATGACATAGGACCAGCTCACAAAGAAAACATAATAGTCCTAATGTTTAAGCACCTAACACCAGAGCCTCAAAATAAATGAAACAAAAACTAACAGAAATAAAAGGAGAAATAGATAAATCCACATCACATTTGGATACCTCAACATTCCTGCCTAGGTAATTGATAAAAACAAGTAGACAAAGTCAGCGAGCCTATAAAACCACTGAGCAACATCATCAATTGGCCTGGCCTGGCACTAGCGAAGCACTCTCTCTCTCACCCAGCAACAGCAGAATACAGATTCTTTTCAAGTGTACATGGAATGTTCACTAATATAGACTAAATTCTAGGTCATAAAACAAATCTTACAAGTTTGAAAGAATTAAAATCATATATAGTATATTATCTGACAATAAGAGAATAAAACCGGAAGTCAATAACAAAGATTTTTTTTTTTTTGGACCAGTAAGGGGATCGCAACCCTCAGCACGTTGTGGTCTGCACCACCCTCAGCCAGTGAGCGCACCGGCCATCCCTATATAGGATCCAAACCCGCGGCCTCAGTGCTACCAGCGCCGCACTCCCCCGAGTGAGCCACGGA
>NW_007731621.1:0-28092 GCF_000696425.1 Galeopterus variegatus
ATCATGACCAGATCAAGATACAAAACATTTCCAGCAGCCAAAAGTCCTTCAATCCAGTAATCCTCTTCATGTATAGCTGTTATTCTGACATCAAATACCATATAGTAATTTATATGCATCATATAAATTGAATAACACAGTACACAAGGTCATATATAATAATTTTGGGAAAAATCTTTATCAATACTTGCTAAGCATATTCATAACTTTTAACCCAGGATTTTTTTCCTCGTTATATAACCAACAGAAATGAGTAAATATGTTTTCTAAAAAAAATGCAAAATTGTATATCAATTTCTGCTCCTAAGAATAATATAAAAAAAGTTCCAGTAGCTTTACAATCAATTCAACATTTGATACAATCACATCTCTTATAGTTTTGTTACTTACCTTTGAATCTTCATACATACATTTTCTTTGTTTTCTTTCTTCCACTGGCTATGATTTACAATACAATATTGAATATAAATGGTCATAATGGATATCCTTATCTTGTTTCTGACCTAGAAAAAAAAAAGTGTTCAAATTTTCATGATTAAATATGATGTTAGCTGTAGGCCTGTTTGTATATAACCCTAGAGGATTAAGTGAATTTCCTTTTTAGTTTGCAACCTGAATGTGTAAATGTGTATTGAGTTTTATAAATGTTTTTTGTCTGTCTCTTCGATGACTACCTCATTTTTCTGCTTTATTCTGTTAAAGGTGATTTTTTTTTCTGGATACTTTTCATGTTTTAAAAACATTTTCCATAGTTTTTTTCTCTGTTTTACAATCTGGATATTTTCTACTGGACTACATCCCCATTTACTAATACATTATCTTGCAATTTATAAACTGCGATTAAAGCCAGCAATTAAATTATTAATTTGTTATTGTAATTTTCCATTTTGGACTTTCCACTTGATTCTTTTTACAGATCCCAATTTTCTTATTGAACTATGCATATTTTTATTCAGTTTTTATGTCATATTAATTATATTTATTTTATAGTCTATGGCTTTTATTTCCACAGCTTAATCATCTATGGGGCTATGTCTATTACTGCATTAATTTTTGTTTGTTTGTTTTCCATCATTTGAAATGCCTAGGATTTTTGTTGTTGTTTTGTTTATTGAATGCTGGATGTTGTTTTTGAAAATTGCAAAGGATCTGGTGATGTTGTATTCTTCAAAGGTGATGTTGTTATTCTTTTCTTCGGTCCAGTAAATGTCATATGGAGAGATCACCAAAGTGTTTTTTTTTCTGATTTTAGAAGAAAGAATACAAGAGTACTTCAAAAATTTCATGGAAAGATTCATATTACCTCTTAATTCATTTTTTCCACATACTTTTTTGAAGTACCCACATATAGAGTTTTGCTTTTGAGAGCTTATTTTTGGGGGGAATTTAGAGTTTTTATTGACTTTTGCATTGAAATTTATCTAAGCAGGTTAAGGAAAGTGTCCAATTGCTAACATGAATGAACTTTTGCAAATTCACTTTTGCATCTATAATTTTTCTCTTCAGTTCTAAATTGTGATTCATTTTAGTAATGAATTTCCTAAATTGAACCATCCTTTCATTCATGAAATAAATATAAATTGGCCATGAAAAATTATTTTTAATAGGCTTTTGGACTTTTTTAGCATTTTATTTGTCAGACCTTACTTATACATGATTGCATTAATTTAAGCTCCTAACTGTGGGATTACCTTACTGTTCACCCTTTTACTCCTCCTTCTAGGGATCTATCCTACAGGTATATGGGCAAAAACATGAAAACAATAACCAAAACTATTCATTAATGTGCTGTTTGTAGTAGCAAAAACTTGGATATAAACTAAGTGTTCATTAGTAGGGGAATGACTGAATAAAATACGTTGCGGCCACTGTGCAAGGAGTATTATGATGTTATATAAAACAACAAGAGACAACTTTTAACTACTACTGAGTACTAAGTGAATAAAAAGTTGGAGAAGAGTATTCATAGTATGCTACCATTTATCTAAAAAAGGGTGAAACAAACATATCTACATGCATTGTTCATATTAAATATACAATGGAAGGTTAAAGCAATTTAAAAAAGTAGTTGTATATAAAGGGAAGATGGGAACAGAATAGTGGTACAGCAGTACCACTATTTTTAATTATTTTTAATATTTTTTTCCTTAGATTTGACTTTGGAGTCATGTGAACGTTTTATGCAACTATGAAATATAATAGAAATTTAAAAGCAAGCCTTAAAATTTTGAATAAAATAAAACAAGCCCAAATTGTATCCAGTTGATGATATAATCACACTAAAGGAAAAATTATTTCATGTGACTTAGTGCAGTTATTTGTCTGCATAACACTCTTGGGAAAAATAAAACTGCAAAAACAATTTTCAGTGATTATGTTTTTGGTGGCAGTTTTGGCATTATTATGCTGAGACTGTTGTTTTTATAATGTAGTACAAAGCAAATGAGTAGCTATGTTGATATCTTTGAGACTGGAATTTTTGATATGGAAGAAATTAGATACAACTATGAGATTAATGAGATTATATAAAATGTCCAAAATACTGAATTTGTAATAAAATAATCAGTAACAACTCATGGTTTATCTTTAAAAATGCTGATATATTATTTCTGACCACCAAAGAGAGAAACAAAATCGAACGCAGTAGTAATGAGCTCAGTCATGGTTCAGTGTAAGGAAAATCACACTGGATGAAGATACAATGTGATAAATAAATAAAAACTGATAAAAGAGAGGCATCTTGAATTGACTCTTTGATAAGAATATAATTTGAATCAAGTGTTATGATTAACTGAAACCTTTCCAATTGAGGTTCAAACAACAAATAAAATGAAACAAAGTGAAAATAAAAACATATTGACTGCTCACCCTAAGACTAATACTTCTGCTAATTCCCTGCTAACAACTCTTGTTTATGTATTAGGTGGTAACCTCTTGACATCAGCAAATGTGAGCCCAGTCAGCTTTTATCTATAAATGGACAAGTGTGAATCAATATTGGGAATAAGTCCTTTTGTGGTTGGGAGAGGAGGGTTCAGAGACAAGTATTCCTGTTTAGTACAAAGGTGTAGTAGTTATAGGAAGAAGCCCCTGTTCTGGGTTACATCTCTCTTGCTTCATTATTTTAAATGAATTTGTGTGAGGATGTGGTGACAGGAGTGGCTTCAACCATTTTGGAACATTGAAAAGAAAGCTTGGAAAATTGTAGTGAGGCCAATCCTAAATTCTTGGCACTGGCTTAACAAATAACTACAAGAACTAACCTCTCACACACTTGTTCAGTGGGAAAATAAGAAGTCAACCTTGTAGTTCAGGCTTCTATTGCTTAGTTCTTATCTTACTTGAAGCTAAAGGCTTTCCCAATTGTGGTATACCAGCCATTCTAGAAAATCACTATGTCAAAAAGAAACATTGCCTATCAACAACACTACCATAACCAGCACAGCTAGTAGTGAATATTTTGAAATTCTTTTCATCTGTGTTTTTCACTGCTGTGACATTGGTCTTTCCTGAATGCTTGACTCTGTTTTATGAACCAGAAGTTCTTTGGGAGTGCAGCCTTGTAATACCAAGGTCAAGGGTTCAGATCCCCATACTGGCCAGCTGCCAAAAAAAAGGTCACAGGATGAAGGAGGGAGGTGCTTTGATGCAAACTAACTAGTTTTTCCACAACAGAAATAAAATTTTGTTTTGTTATTTTCACATTAATTTTGGTCTTTTTTGAGCATTCCCCCCCAATAATGTATTCTGTTTGCATTAGGGGAAGGAGAAGAGAAGCTCTAATAACCTTCTTTAGAAGTGATATAGTAGATGGACTATTGTCCCAAACTCTTTGAAACATTTGTCCTTAAGAAAGTGTTCAACTGTGGCACACCCCACCAAGGTGAGCTGAGGACACCTGTGTGGTGCTGGGGGCCCATTCTATGGTCACAGATTTTGGAACAGGATGCAGGGTGGTATAATTTAGCCACTACCACACCTACTGTCAAGCAAGGACAATTCACCACCACAATAGCCACCAGAGCCACACTGAAGGTAACCTACTGCTCACTCAACTGCACTGATATAAGAAGCGTCACCAGTAAAGCCTGCAAATAAAGGAAGAAATCTAGAGCCTCATAGCCAACCTCAGTGTAATAGAAGAAGCATACCCTCTACCAAATGTCACTGAAAAAGTACTAGAACTACAAATAGACAAGAAGATATGACACCACTGAAGGAATACGGTAATGCTCAAATTTCAGACTCCATGGAACAGGGAATCCTTGAAATGTCTGAAAAAGAATTCTGAACAATGATCTTAAGAAAACTTGAAGAAATAAAAGAAAGCTCAATTAGAGAACATAATGAAACAAGAAAAAATATTCAGAATATGAAGGAGAAAATTTACAAATAGATTAATAGCTTAAAAAAGAGTGTAACCGAACTCCTAGAAATGAAAGACTCAGTTGATGAAATAAAAAACACAACTGAGAGCTTGAGTAGCAGGGTAGAGCAAACAGAAGAAAGAGTTTCAGAGCTTGAAGATGGTCTTTTTGAAATAACTCAGGCAGACAAAAAAAGGAAAAAAAAATTAAAAATAATGAGGAAAATCTAATAAAGTTAGCAGACAATCTGAAGCACTCTAACATCCAAATTGTGGGTATTCCAGAAGGGGAGGAGAAAGGAAAAGGTGTTGAAAACCTATTCAATGAAATAGTAACAGAAACTTCCCAGGTGTAGAGAGAGATACTGACCTTCAGATCCAGGAAGCTTAAAAGTCCCCAAATAGATTCAGTACAAAAAGATCCTCCCCAATTTAACATTATAGTTAAATTTGCAAAGCTCAAAGACAAAAAGAGAATTCTAAAAGCAGTGAGAGAAAAGCATCAAGCCACCTATAGGAGAGCCACCATCAGACTAACAGCAGACTTCTCAACCAAAACTCTATAGGCCAGAAGAAAATGGAATGATATATTAAAAATACTAAAAGAAAAATGTTGCCAGCCAAGAATTCTTTACCCAGCACAGCTCTCCTGCAGAAATGAGTGAAAAATAGTGTATTTCCAAGACAAATAAAAGTTGTGGGAGTTCACCACCACATGACCCGCCCTGCAAGGAATTCTCAAGAGAGTCCTTCATCTGGAATCTGAATAGTGTTGACCACTATCATAAATACACAAGAAAGATCAAAACACACCATTAAAACAAAAATGCCAGTGAGAAAGAGAAAGAAGCTAAATCATGCCACCTTAAATTTCCAACTAACATTGAAGAAGAGAAACAAAGGGGGAAATAATGATTGAAAGATATTTAAATCATCTAAACAAAAAGCAATTAAATGACAGGACCTAAACAATACTTGTCAATAACTACTCTAAATGTGAATTTAAACTTCTGATCCAAAAGACAGACTGACAGATTGGATTAAAAAGCTAGACCCAGGTATATGCTGTCTTTCAGATACCTGCCTCACCTGTGGAGATATACAGAGACTAAAAGTGAAGGGATGGAAAAAAGATATACCATGCAAATGGAAACAAGAAATGAGCAGAAGTAGCAATTCTTATATCAGACAAAACAGTCTTTAGACCAAAAAACATACAAAGAGGCAAAAAAGACCACTATATACTGATAAAAGGATCTATCCAACTTATGAAGACATAACAATCATAAATATCTGTTCATCCAGTGCTGGAGCACCCAGATATATAAAGCAAACATTCTTAGACCTAAAGAAAGAAATAGGCTCTAGTACTTTAATAATGGGTGATCTGAATACTCGTCTCTCAGTATGGGACAGATCTTCTAGGCAACAAATCAACAAAGAGACACAGGATATAATCTACACCTTAGACCAACTGGACCTGGCATATATATATATATATATATATACACACACACATACATACAGAACATTTCACCCAACAACTAAAGAATATATTTTCTTCTCATTAGCTCATGGAACATTCTCCAGGATAGACCACATATTAGGTCACAAATCTAGTCTCAGGAAATTAAAAAAAAATGAAATCATTCCAACTATCTTTTCAGACCACAATGAACTAAAACTGGAAATTATAATAAACAAAATTCTGGAAACTATACAAATGCATGGAAACTAAAAAATAGGCTCCTGAATGACCTATGAGTCAAAAAAGAAATTAAACAGGAAATAAAAAAAAATTCTTGAAACTAATGACAATAAAGATACATCATACCAAAACCTGTGGGATACTGCAAAAGCAGTACTAAGAGGCAGATGTATTGTGATAAGTGCTTACATCAAAAGACTGGAAAGATTTCAAATAAATGACCCAACACTATGCCTCAAAGAACTTGAAAAAAAACAACAGTCCAAACCTAAAGGTAGTAGATGGAAAGAAATAATTAAGATCAGAGCAGAACAAAAAATGAAATAGAGACCTCAAAAATGATAGAAAAGATCAATGACACAAAAAGCTGTTTTTTTTCAAGGAGATAAGTAAAGTAGACAAACTATTAGCTAGGTTAACAAAACAAAACAAAACAAAACAAAACAAAAAAAAAAAAAAAAAAAAGAGAGAGAAGACCCAAATAACAAAAATCAGAAATGAAAAGGGAGACATTACAACCAGTACCACAGAAATATGAAGAATCATTAAAGACTGTTATAAATAACTGTATGACAGCAAATATGAAAATCTGGAAGATATGGATAAGTTTCTAGACATATACAAATTACCCGGACTGTACCAAGAAGAGACAGAAAGCTTGAACAGACCAATTACAAGCAATGAGATTGAAGAGGAAATCAGCAATCTTCCAACAAAGGAAAGTCTAGGTCTGAAAGACTTTACAGCTGAATTCTATCAAACTTTTACAGAGGAGTTAATACCAATTCTTCCCAAACTATTCCAAAAAATTGAAACAAAAGCTACTCTCGCAAACTCACTCTATGAGGCCAACGTAACTCTGATATCAAAACCAGATAAAGAGACAACAAAAAAAGAAAATTACAAGTCAATATCCTTGATGAACATAGATGCAAAAATCCTCAACAAAATATTAGCAATCAGAATGCAGCAACACATTAAAAAAGTTATACACCATGATCAAGTGGGATTCATCTCAGGGATGCAAGGATGGTTCAACATATGAAAATCAATAAATGTGATACATTATATCAAAAAACCCAAGGACAAAGACCATATGACTATCTCAATAGATGCTGAAAAAGCATTTGACAAAATTCAACATCCCTTCGTGATAAAGATTCACAACAAATTAAGTATAGAAGGAAAGTATCCCAACACAATAAAAGCCATCTGTGACAAGCCACCACCAGTATCATTCTGAACGGGAAAAAATGGAGGGCCTTTCCCTTAAGAACAGGAGCGACACAAAGATGCCCACTCTCACCACTTCTATTTAACATAGTACTGTAGGTACTATCCAGAGTAATCAGGCAAGAGAAAGAAAGAAGGGGAATCCAGATAGGAAAAGACAAAGTCGAACTGTCTCTAGTTACAGATGACATGATACTATATATAGAAAAACCTAAAGACTCTATCAAAAAACTCCTAGAGCTGCTTAATAACTTTAGTAATGTTGCAGGATAGAAAATAAATGCCCCAAAATCAGTTGCATTTATATACTTAAATAATGAGCTAACAGAAATAGAAATAAAGTAAGCACATTTACAATTGTCACGGAAAAAAAAAACAAAAAAAACCTAGGGATCAATTTAGCCACGGAGGTGAAAGATCTCTACAATGAGAACTACAAACCACTACTGAAAGAAATTAAAGAAGACACAAAAAGATGGAAAGATATTCCATGCTATTGGATTGGAAGAATTAATATTGTGAAAATGTCTATACTGCCCAAAGTGATCTACAGATTCAAGCAATCCCCATCAAAATACCAATGATATTCTTCACAGAAATGGAAAAAACAACCTTAATTTTCATATGGAACAACAAAAGACCCCGAATAGCCAAAGCAATCCTTAGCAAAAAAAAATAATAAATAAGGCTATGGGCATAACACTACCTGATTTCACATTATATTACAAAGCTATTGTAACTAAAACAGCATGACACTGGCATAAAAATAGACACTCAGACCAGTGGAGTAGAATTAAGAACCCAGAAATCACCCCTCAGGCTTACAGCCATCTGATATTGGACAAAGGCAACAAAAATCTACATTGGAGAAAAGACTGCCTCTTCAAGAAGTGGTGCTGGGAAAACTGGATATCTATATGCAGAAGAATGAAAATAGATATGCATCTCTCACCATATACTAAAATCAACTCAAAATGAATTAAAGACCTGAAAGTGTAAAATTACAGAGGGAAAATATAGGTGAAACACTTCAGGAACTAGGTCTGGACACAGACTTTATGAACAGGAGCCTGAAAACACAAGCAGCAAAAGAAAAAATAAACAAACGGTACTATATCAAGCTAAAAAGCTTCTGCACAGCAAAGGAAACAATCAACAGAGTGAAACAACAGCCTACAGAGTGGGAAAAAAGTTTTGCTAACTATGCATCCGACAAGGGATTAATATCCATAATATACAAGGAACTCAAGGAATTACACAGTAAAAAAACCCCAAATAACCCAATTAAAAAATGGATAAAGGAGCTGATTAGACATTTTTCAAAGGAAGACATACAAATGGCCAACGGGCACATGAAACAATGCTCAATGTCACTAGTCATCAGGGAAATGTAAATTAAAACTACATTGAGATACCATCACACCCCAGTTAGACTGGCTATAATCAAAAAGACGGTGAATAGCAAATGCTGGCGAGGATGTGGAGAGAAGGGAACACTACTGCACTGTTGGTGGGACTGCAAATTAGTACAACCACTATGGAAAACAGTAGGAAGTTATCTCACACTATTAAAGATAGATCTTCCATACGATCCAGCAATCCCACTTCTGGGTATATACCCAGAGGAATGGAAATCATCATGTCAAAGGGATACCTGCACTCCCATGTTCATCGCAGCTCTGTCTACGATAGTGAAGACATGAAACCAACCTAAATGTCCATCAATGGATGACTGGATAAGGAAACTGTGGTATATATACACCAAGCAATACTTCTCTGACATAAAAAAGAATGAAATTCTCCCGATTGCAACAACATGGATGAGCCTAGAGAAACTTATGTTAAGTGAAAGAAGCAAAGCACAGAGGGATAAATACCACATGTGCTGACTCATACGTGGGAGCTAAGAGAGAAAGGAGGAAGGAAGGAAAGACCACAGTGATAATGTGCACGCTGTCAGTATGAATCTGGCCTTCACATCTTGGGCAAGAGGGGTAATAATCAGTTTTGTATATCATGAATATTCATAACCAATAAAATAAATTAATTTAAAAAAGAAAGAAAGTGTTCAAGTAATTCCTCAAACATGAACAAGCATTTCAGAAAAAAATATATAGCTTAATTTTAGCAAATGAAAGCCACTTGGAGTCTAAGAGTAATTTGCTAAGTAGTAACATGGAGGCATCAAAGAATTAACTTCCTTATAAATTGCTTACATTCCTCTCAAAAGGGTGTTCACACAGATACAAACTAAAGTAACAGCTCAACCTTTTATGGGATCATCCTTTTAGGATCTCTTTAAAATCTGAATGTCTCCTCAGAAAGAAGTCCACTGAAATGCATCACAGACTGTCACCACCATATTCTTTCCCTCCACCTTACAGAGTAGTCATATGAAGTACTCAGTAATTATCATTCATCGTGAAGTTTTGACTCCTCCTGTTTCCATTATCTTTCAACAATGACAAATTCCAGGGTTATATTCTGTTGAACCAAGATTATTTGGTAAATGCTATTTTGGTTGATGACCTAAACTTCATTTTTGAGCCCCTTCTATTCTATTCTTTTTAAAGTTAAAATACCAATTTTCCATCCTCTTTTGAAAGTAGGGGTTGCCATGAGACGTAATAAAATTTAAAAGCTGCTCTGCTAGTGCCATCTCTTCTTCTTCCTTCTTTACTTTGAAGAGTTTCTCAATTTTGAATGAACAGCAACCATTACTATACACGGTGAAAAAGATGGAAGAAACATTGTTCTAAGCATTGTCAAGCTGCTATAGAAGTCCTTTCTGGAATACCACCTTGGGATGTCTCGTGCATAAGTTAAACAGGCTTCTGTGAAGCCCAGTACGGGGTTTTTTTTTGGGGGGGGGGTTGGGAGGGGACCAAATGCGTCCCTAGATGATACAGGAAGGGTGTTGGTAACGGTAATACCTCCATTTGCATTAGCTTTTAGTATGGACTGGATTTCATAAATGTCTACATCTGCTTGAGAATAACAACCATGTACTATGTGACTTGATTCTGGTTTGGCTTACTGTATAGGACCGTGAATGCACATTTCATTTGGCCTCTCTTTAGTAGTCAGAGAAATCTGTGTACTCTTCTGCTCTGTATGTCTTTTAATGAAGTAGGCACATGCTACATAAAAGTCACTTGGGTCATCTCCATACACTAAAAACTATACTTCACTATCCCCTAAAAATGCTTCACTGTACTCCAAACAGACTTAGTGTTTGCTGAAATAAGATCCAATTTTTCATATACATCATATATACCATACATGTGATAATTCATACACATGTTGTGACTATTCAGATGATGAAACAGGACGATTCAACCTTTGGAGAGTTGGTATCCTCATATTACAGTGATGTAAGTTCTTAAATGGCAAGATTTAAGCCTTTTTCAGGTTCACAGCCCTGGTTGCTACTGGTACTATAACTGACACCAAGTGGATGGTAAGCAATATCTTCCATCAGTGTGCTCTGTCCCCTAAATCTGGTTGCTTCATGCTGGGTATTGTGGAGCCTTGTTTACTTCATGAAAGTACCTTGTGCTGGCTCCCCCATATCTGTAGGGCTCTGGGGACCTAACCCTTACTTTAGCATTACTATTTTTTTAAAAAATTGTAATTTATATACTAAACTTCTTTGTAAAATTTTATCAGAAAAAAATTCATTTTATCACCAAAATTTTTTTTAAAAATTACAAGCATTGAGTGTACAAGATAATGTCTCTAGAGTGACATTCAAGACCTTCCATTAACTTAACTTCCTTCTCTTTCCAGCATCAATCCATCATGCTATCTGCATTGTACTTACATGTTCTTATAGTAAACTTGTAATTTCCTGAATTTTATGGACGTGAAACCTAAATAGTCCCAAGTTTAGGTTAAGTAATAATTCAACCCTCTGCTTCTCCCTTAATTAATTCCCTGTAACCTTTGAGTCAATTGGTGTTACAGATTTGAGTCAATTGGTGTTGCAGATTCATTTTACATAATATTCATTCATTCTTTGGATCTTACTTGCTTTATCCTGTACATATTTCACATGTTGTCTCTCTGCAAAGCTTAAAATTTACTTTTCACTTATTCTGCAAATCTTTGCATGGCCTAAATTATGCTAGGTCCTGGGAATAGTAGTGGATATCTAATGAGTTCACCATCCAATGAAGAAAAAGATAGAAAAATCTATTAAATTAGAAATTCTGAGTGATGGGGTCCAGCAATACATATCTTAAAAGTTTCCCAAGAGATGGTGATATGCACAAGGTTTGAAAAATCATGAGTAGACTACATTTACAGTAAATTTAAGTCCCCAAGTAATTTCACATAGTGCTCCTAAGAGATATGTAGAACTCCTGCCATATTTTGCTACTTTGCTTCTCTCCTCACCCCCGCCATCATTTTTTGAAAGCAAAGAAGCACTAGACAGCTTTTCTACTCAAAACCCATATTTTCAGATAAGGGAATTGTTGAACAGAGAGGTATAGTGAGATGGCCAAGAAAGTCACTCTGGTACTGCTACACGGCTCTTCTAACTCCTACTTCAATCCTCTTGTCTCTCCAGGCTGGACGAGACAATCTCAGTACTATTATTACCATATTGTATGTAAGAAAAATAATTCCGTTTTGTAAAAATGTTTCCCATTACTCATTTACACTCTCATGGAAACCATAAGTGCCTTAATCTTACTATTTCTTCAAGAATTCTACATGCTCTTTCACACTTAGACTCTTATTTTTTCATTTACTTTCATGAGAAATGTGTGAAGATGCACAGTTANTCTCCTCACCCCTGCCATCAGTTTTTGAAAGCAAAGAAGCACTAGACAGCTTTTCTACTCAAAACCCATATTTTCAGATAAGGGAATTGTTGAACAGAGAGGTATAGTGGAATGGCCAAGAAAGTCACTCTGGTACTGCTACACGGCTCTTCTAACTCCTACTTCAATCCTCTTGTCTCTCCAGGCTGGACGAGACAATCTCAGTACTATTATTACCATATTGTATGTAAGAAAAATAATTCCGTTTTGTAAAAATGTTTCCCATTACTCATTTACACTCTCATGGAAACCATAAGTGCCTTAATCTTACTATTTCTTCAAGAATTCTACATGCTCTTTCACACTTAGACTCTTATTTTTTCATTTACTTTCATGAGAAATGTGTGAAGATGCACAGTTATCACACTATCATTGTATTTTATTATTGAAACCACTTTCTGGCAGCATTAATTTTCCCTACCACACCAGCTACTCAAAGATACATTTCAAAATATAGTTATCAGATGGGACTCTCCTCTGGGACAGATGTTACAATCCTTTTCTGGGTTAGAGGTCAAGAGCAAGTGGTAAGAAGATATCATTAAGAATATTCCTATATATTTTCTAATTGTGCCCAGTGATTGCAACAACACCAACAACGAAAATCTGTGGAGTGCTTTGTGACTTACACAGTACATTTATATTCAGTCTCTCATTTGATTGTCACAACGACTTTTATGGGAGGGCGAATATGATCAGAAAAAAAGTGACTTGCCTGAGGGCTCACTGCTAGTAAGTTCTCAAGTGGATATCTAATGAAGATTTAATCTCAGATTTTCTCTTGGTGAACTTAAGGAGAGCATGATATATTACAAGACTCCAGAGGCAGAATGTATTTTCATATTGAGTGTAATATTGTTTGGTTTTTACAGAGACCTACTGCTTTGTTCTCAAATAAAAATGCAAGTGCGTGGTATAACTTTACTTCATAAATTAGAGAATTCATTTTAAACTACTGAAGTTACATAAAACTACTCAATGAGCAGGAAAACTAACCATAACCCATTGATGGATTTGTTATTATTACCTCAGGAGTAGCGCTGGCATTATATTTGTAATAATTTCAAATATTAATTTTGTGGTCATGTTAAAGTATTACCAAAGATATACGGATATTGAAACATATTTCACTGGTTTCTGCATTTCCAGACAGATAGGGTAGAATTGTATTACTTCTTTATAGTTCTGTTTTGCAGATGATATACCAATTCACTTAGAATCATTCATGCACTTCCAATATCTAGTCATACCATAAAAAATCTATTTTATTGCAGCTAAGGATTCATTTGAATTCAACCCAAAATAATACAGAAAGGAGTAGAAAGAGATGGACCTGGCCTGGATGAAATATTATGTGTATTTTATAGTCTTATGGTGGTACATAAATATCTGTATATATGCACCAACACCCCCCTCCCCCCAGTATCTTCAAAAAACTCATAGAAAGATTCATATTAGCTTTTAATTCCATTTTTCCATGAACTATTTGAAGTCTCCTCATATACATATTCATGTATATGTATTATTACTACATTTGTATATGTGTTACTTTACGCATATATATTATAATACTGTATAATAATATGTAATTATATATATTACAGATCAAGTAATTTTGCATAAAGAAGTGTGGCACACAGATGTATTTGTCCATATAATACATCATATACAGTTTCATGTGCTGATTCTAAAGAAAATGGAAGGAAATCTGAGAAGCTGAAGGTGACTCAAAACAAACCATAACCTCTGATCACTCAGTGAGGCACATCAGAAGACATCCTTTCCTTAGGAAAAGAAGTTATATGTTCAAATTCTGATACTGCTGATTTCTAGCCAGATGCCAATAAGAAATCAATTTAAGTCCTTGGATCTAGTTTCAATAACTGGAAAATCAGAATTGTATATGAGATCAGAAATATTCAGTCTATCTCTCTGTGCATCTATTATCTATCATCTGTCATCGACCTCTCTATCTGTTGCATACCTATCTACTGACATGTTGATGTGGAACCTTTTCAAAATAAAATCTTACATGCGACCTCAAATTGTAAAACAAGTGAAAACTGAATTATTCTTGTTGAAGCTAGGAGTTTGCCTTACTGGCTCAGTTTCCCTTTCTTCTTTCAAAGATCCATCAATATCCACTATTTTCTTTTAGGCTTTCTCCCCCCCACCCCCATCCCCCAAGTCACCTCTTGAGGATAGTGTTATATAATGAAACATCATTTGAAAAAAATTGGACCAGATGATCTGTCAGTTTTCCTTATACTCTAACACTTAGTGATTGAATATGAGAGGAGAACCTTAAACTGAACATAAATTTAAGATTAGTATCTCCCTTTCTCTCTTCCTCTCTCCCACACCTCTGAAATCTATTATAAGGATGATTTGAGGTAAATTTTAACTTTATTTGCCTGTAAATGGGTAAGGAATGCAATTCTTAAAATAAGTACATTATTCCCATATGTGAGGGTATTTCAAAAAGTTTATGGAAAGATTCGTATTATCTTTTAATTCTATTTTTCCAGGAATGTTTTGAAGTGCCCTTGTATTTGTGAATTCTGGCAGTAACACCATTCTGTTACATACTCTCATTCAAATATCTATATTGAATTACTTAAGTAAATTACACATTGATTTGTACTTTTCTTTCTGAAATATCTTGACTATTCTTTCATAAAAATGTGTATATATACGTATATACACACAGATATACTTCCAGTTAAAAATTTGACTCAATTTGTAATCTTCCACATACATTTTAATATGAGTTTATAGTTTTCTATTATGTGTCTATTGCACTTTTGACAGCAATTTTATCACATTCACAGATTTAACTGGGGAGAGCTGATATTTTTACTAACTAGGAATATAGCACATCTTACTGTTGATTATATCTTTTTTATGTTCTTCATTGAAGATTCATTATTTTACTTGTATGATATTTATATACTTTTTGTTGAATGCTTTTTTAATTACAGTTTTAAATACATGGCTTTATTATTTTTGTAAAGGATGCTTTCCTTTATTGTATAGTCATAATTAATAAATTCCGATGTATAGAAAAGCTGCTGTTCCTGATGCTGAACTTTTAACTATAAACTTTTACTGGTTTTAAATAATTTTCTCATTATTTTACTGGCATTCAGTCATATCTCTCACCCAAAAATGATGGGTTCATCTCTCCTTTCAAATACTTAGAGATCTGGGATTATAAAATTGCACTTTTGGCAAAAGGGTTGACAGTTTCTTATGAAGTTAAGACTGTACCTACTATTTGACCCAGTAATGTCATTCCTAAGGATTAACACAAGAAAAAAAAATGTCCAAAAAAAGAATTGTGCCTGAATTTTCATAGCAGCTGTATTCACAATAACTAAAAATGGAAGCAACTCAAGTTCCCATCAACAGGAAAACTGATAAACAAATTGTGGTTAATCTTCAACGGAATTTAACACAGTAATACAAAAGAAGGCACTGCAGCCTGGATTGATTTCACAAACAAGCTGAGTACAGCAATACAAAAGAAGGAACTGCAGCCTGGATTGATTTCACAAACAAGCTGAGTAAAATAAGCCTTTTGCACCAAGGATCAGCTTTGCAGGCTGATTCCTTAGATCATTTATTTTCAATCTTACCTCTTTTTATTTTTTAAATATATTGAAGGGTATAATTTAACCAGTAATCTCTGTAGCTGGATCTGCATCCCAGAAATTTTGACACGTAGTACTTTTGTTTATATGCAGGTCTACATATTTTGTTAATTCCAGTTATCCCCTCTTTAACACTTGAATTTTAAGTAGAAGATAAAAAGCGGTAACACACAGCAGTCAGAGGACAATGTGAGCTCTGAAATCCCACTGGGTAGATGCAGCCAGGTCCCGCTACTCCAGGGATAGGTCTTACCTAGCCTCAGTTTTGCTGTCTGAGAATGGTACCTGTATTAGTTTGCTTCTTTTACTTATAACAGGCTACCTGAAACTAGGTAGCTTATAAAGAAATAAAATCTATTTTTTATAGTTTCTGAGGCTGGGAAGTCCACATTCCAGGGCACACATCTGGTGCGGGCATTTTCCTGGTGGTGAAGCTATAGTAACACAAGGTGTCACATGGCGAAATGACTTAAGCAAGAGAGAGCTAAGCTTCTCGCAAGCTCTCCTTTTAAAGATACCAGAACCATGCCCGTTATGCCACGAATGGATCAATCCATTCACAAGGGTAAAGTCCTCACAATCTAAGAACCTCTTAAAGCCCACTCTTTTCAGTTACCGTAATAGGATTTCCAATCCTCTTAACAGTTTCAGTGGGGATTAAGCTTCATTGAGTTTTGGGCGGACATTCAACCCATAGCAGTACCCAAGTCTATTTCTCTCTGCAGCTCTTGACCCACTTTTGGGTTGTACTTCTTTTTCCATTATCCTCCTTGGCCACATCTGCAGAAATAGAAATAAAAAGTATGCTCTTGGTAGCTGGGAAGATTTCTCCAATCTGTCCCTTCCTTTACGATTGAGACCAGATGTATTTTTCATCTCAAACATTTTGGTCTTTTAGACCAGGGTGACAGTGCTTTTGCTAGTAGATCTCTTTTTCAAAAATGGATCAATTCCTTTGGAAAGAGCCCCCTTTGCAATGATTTTTGAGATATGAATCTCTACATACTTAATTTCACGTAATTTTGGATGCAAGCTTTCATGTAACAAGGCATTTAAACTTTCTGGATATATTTATGTCCAGGGGAAAGGTCTCCTAGACACTACCTAAATATTTCCAAAAATGTTAACAGATGGAGCTGCAGCCACACTCTTGATTTGGTCTTTATCTTGAGCCCATTTCTAACTGTCTGCATACTGGGTTTGTTTTTTTTTCCTGTGTCTGGGTTTGAGTGACACACTTTTGATTTGGTCAAAAACACATTCATATTCTGACTATGAAATTTATAGGCTCTTTCTTTTCCTTATAAATTATCTATTAAATCAGCCAATGTTATTCTAAGCCCATCAATTTACTCTACCCCTTGAACAAATTCAATGAGCAGCAGCCAACTCAAACTTCACACTTTCAGGAAACATTCTTTGAAATGCTCATTGTCAAATTTCACAAACTTATTGGGTACATTTCCTTGTACAGGTTATGTTAGGTAGCACTTTTACCAAATAATTCACCACCATGTAACGTGAGTCACTGTCTTTTAGCCATCTGTGCTTCCTCACCTCCTGGCCCATGGTCTCAAATCAATACCACGTATCTCAGATTTTTGTTGCAGCAGCATTACACTTCTTGATACCAATTTTTATGCAGTTAGCTGTTGATACAACAATGTTTAATAACAAACAACTACAAAAGATTAGTAGTGTCCAACCATAATCATCTATTTATATCCCAGCCATCTGTCGGTTGTCTGGGGTTCAGGTGATCTGGGTTGAGCTCTGCTGGGTTTGGGTCCAAACCTCAGACTAGGTACAATTCTGTCTATGAGTCTCATACTCAATGCCCAGCGGCCACCCAAAACATGTTCCTCTTGTGGTGAAAGGCAGGAGTACAAGAGACTCGGCTTAATTGTGCAAGCACATATCAAGCCTCTGCTCATGCAACTTACATGGCCTAGCCCTAAGATAATGTGATGAGGTGTATATCCCTCCCATGTAGATGGCGGTCATGGGGAGTGGATGTTTTTTGAACACTAGTCTTTATCTACTCTACTACTCAACTAATATCAGGATACATTTTAAAACAGCCTGTCTACACAAAAAGATAGAATATTTGAAAATTATTCTTCTGATTTTCAAACAGGCATTTATTTATAGATTTGTAGAGACCTTGACACTTCATTAATGCCACATAAACATTTTAAATTACTCAGTGGACATGCATTCTTGTTTGACAGGGCATTGGCATACACAGGGTGTCTCTTACTATTTCTATCATTCTATCATAGAAAATTTATAACCACTTTCCTCTGCACACACTACAAAGAAAAAGTTTCTATCTGCAAAAGTTTATTAGGTCTCATTTCTCTTGATATTTACCAAATGTTTTAACTATTTTATATTAAAATAACTTCTGATAATTATACTTTACAGAAATAATTCCCCTTACTAGAAAAAAATCTGTTTGGGGTTGTCTGGTTAGCTCAGTTGGTTAGAGCATGGTGCTGATAACAAGATCCAGGGTTTGAACTCTGTATTCAATTGCAACTAACTAACTAAATAAATAAAAAATCTGTTTTTGAAATTAAAAAAAAAACACTGTCTAAAGATGATTTAAGTATTTTTATTTCTTGTTTTGCTTGCTTTTTATGAAGCAGGACTGTAGGGATTTGAAAGATTTGGGGGCTGGTCAAGGAAAAAGATATGATTATGACAGGCCATAGCACACCAAGCTTTGTTTGGCAGTGCCTTGAGGTGTACCTGTAGGGCAATCCTTCTCAGCAGGAGTCTATTCAGAGACTAAGGTATAGTGGTCTACTGCTCAGAAGAAAAGGGGACCAAGGTGGATCAGGGAACTCCCATTGGAAAGAGGAGTCTGAGAAGGGGCCTAGATACCTGGGTGATGCTGCTGAGCATCATAGTGGGGAGTCTTTGTGTCAGAGAACTCTGAAGGGCAGCAGAACTTTAGGGCCTTATAATTGCAAGGCCCTATTTTATCAATAGGTAACAGCTGTTGGGTGAGATTTCACAGGGTGTATAAAGCAGGCAGGCTCTAACTGGCTAAACATTTACTTATTTGGGCTATTTAAAAAATAATTGAATGTGCAAAAATTTGAGTTTGGTGCCAGCAGGTCTCAATTTGCAGTAAATGAATGAACAACCTGAGGGCCAATGCACAGACATTTTTGGCTTAGTTGTATAACAATGATGTAATAGAAAAAAGTAGTAGGTTAGGATACATGAACCTTGGCTGCAACTTAAGCTCTGATACTAAGTTTTTAGAGACTTTGGTTAAATACGTCACTTAATGCCTCTGAACCTAATTTTCCTCTTCTGTAAAATAAAGAGATTAGATTAGACCAAGGGTCCACAAGCTGTGGCTTGTAGGCCAAATCTGACCCACTAGTTGCTTTTATAAATGCAGTACTCACAGAACGCAGCCTCATTCATTAGTGTATGGATTGTCTATGGACATTTTTCCTCTACAATGACAGAGCTGAGTAGTTGTAACAGAGACTGTATGGTTTAAAAGCCCAAAATATCTACCATCTTGTCTCTTACAGAAAGGTTTGCTGACCACTAGATTAGACAGGACTATGATAAACTTTTCTCAGCTTCCACTTTGTTCAGTTAAAAATAAAAAGCCGAGCTCTTATCATCTAGCTCAGAGTTCCTGATTCCTATTTTTACTTACCTTTTGAACAAGCAATTAATATTTCAGCTTTGGAGACTATTTGTAAGTTTCATACCAAACACCATAGTCATTATTTCTCTTGCAGCTAAAATGATGTTGCCAGTCTCCTTGAATAAATCAGAAGCTATTTAATTTTCATGTCAAATCTGAAATGAAAATGAAAAGGGAAGGCAAAAATAGTACAGGAAAATAAAAAATGTAATATTTAATTGAAGTAACATGAGTATTTTATGTTGAAAAAATGTAGTCACCTAATGGATTTTGGCCAGTGACAAGCATCTCATCTCTGTCACTGCGTGGGTGTCCTAGGTCATTCCATCTCAATGGAGATTCAGGTCTACAGTTTCACATCTCATCTGGCAATGCACAAAACTTGGTCAAAAGCAAACAATTCAGTTTAGTCACTTAAGTTTTTATTTGGCAAACATTATCCTTATTTGGTAATTCAATATTTCAACTAACCATCACCAGTTATTACAAGGAGCTTCAGAATTGTCAGAAGTCAAGCTAAAACCTCTAAAAAATTATTATGCCTTCCTTCTTCCTTCCCCAATAAAAGTTGACATTGTTTTGCCATATGAGAAACAAAGTTTTATTTAAACCTTCATTATGTTGCCAGCTCAAGAGTAGTAAAACATATTAGATAACTACTTGCATCATATATATTTTAAAAATAATTTAAAGCATAATAAGAATACTCACCTAAAAAAAGATATTTGTTCCTTTAATATTTTTGTCATATAAATTCAAAATAATTTCTTTATAAAGGCCCGTTTGAATGTGATTGAAATAGCAATTCCTTTAAATTCAACTCTACTATGCATACTATGGTTTAAGACCCAGAGGATACAGTAAAAAGATAATGGCCACTGAGTTTCAAATAGAAAATTGATTTTCACGTAGAAAATGCAAGATGGGAATTAAAAAATTTAAAATACATTTTCTGCTTACATGAAAAGTGAAATATGTTATCTGATTGACTATTGTAATTTCAATACGTTATGTTTGCTGTTTATGCAGATTTCATAATGAACTGCACGTAGATAGATGTAAGCTCAGTCATTACAATGTTTTAAGTAGTGCCATTAGTTCATTCACAACTATTTCCTTATTTAATACTGACTACAGATTTGTGGACTAGGTTGTTTGATTCTGTTTGTTCGTTTGTTTGTTTTCATCAAATAATTGAGGATACTGAACCTCAGGAAGGCAAAACATACACTAAAAATAGCAAAAACCAAAAAGCAGCAAAGCCATGTTTCGAACCAAAGTCTCCTGGCTATGGATGTCTAAATAGAATAAGGTCAAAAATACTTTCTATTGCACCAACCTAAGCCCATGCTGATTCTGGCCCTGGATCTTTGCTGACATGTATGTTGATAATAAGATGGGTAGAGTCCTGATAAAAATATAACAATTAAAAAAAATCCTTTACAGTGTTTTCTGAGATCTTTTCATGACAAATATTAACCATCATCAAAAAAGAGAACAGTAGAATGGGGGCATTGTAAGAAAAGATAAAAGCTCGCAAGCAAATATTAATTAGTAGCAAAGTCAAATTCTGGTTGTAGTGGTGGTTGGTATATAAATAAAAAAATTGTCATACGTGCATTTCCTTTGTTTCCTTNAAAACCAAAAAGCAGCAAAGCCATGTTTCGAACCAAAGTCTCCTGGCTATGGATGTCTAAATAGAATAAGGTCAAAAATACTTTCTATTGCACCAACCTAAGCCCATGCTGATTCTGGCCCTGGATCTTTGCTGACATGTATGTTGATAATAAGATGGGTAGAGTCCTGATAAAAATATAACAATTAAAAAAAATCCTTTACAGTGTTTTCTGAGATCTTTTCATGACAAATATTAACCATCATCAAAAAAGAGAACAGTAGAATGGGGGCATTGGAAGAAAAGATAAAAGCTCGCGAGCAAATATTAATTAGTAGCAAAGTCAAATTCTGGTTGTAGTGGTGGTTGGTATATAAATAAAAAAATTGTCAAACGTGCATTTCCTTTGTTTCCTCGCTGCTTCCAGTGCTGTAGCACTAGTATTTTTTCTTGTGCTCTGTTTCCTGCAGTGTTTAGGTAAGAAAAGATAAAAGCTCGCAAGCAAATATTAATTAGTAGCAAAGTCAAATTCTGGTTGTAGTGGTGGTTGGTATATAAATAAAAAAATTGTCATACGTGCATTTCCTTTGTTTCCTTGCTGCTTCCAGTGCTGTAGCACTAGTATTTTTTCTTGTGCTCTGTTTCCTGCAGTGTTTAGGAACTCTCCCATCAGAGTGCCTACTTGAACCCCTTTTCATAAGTGACATGGAAGGATCAGCATGCCATGCCAATATACCCCATGGTTAGCTGGAAATGATGGATCTTTATGGCAGCTCCCAGGTCAGATGGATCAGGCTTCCTTAAGCACAAAAGATCAGCTGCCCTCATGCTGCAGCTTTTGTTGATGCTGTGGAAGTCATCCCAATCTGTCTCCAAAACAGCGTGATTTTGACAAGGTTTTTAGTTCCTGCGGCTGAATAGAGCACACTCAATGCCTTGTCAGTTTGCTGCAGTGATTAAAAGAAACCTAAGCCAAGCTTCTTTTATTTAAAGCTGTTGGCAGGTTGCAGAGAGCTGTGTGGCACGCTTGGACATATGTTGAAAATGGCTTGTTTTCAGATACACCTTGGTCCAGAAGACATGCACTATAAAGCAAATGCCTATCAGGAGAATAACTTCTTCCCACAGAATTCCATCACAGAAGTGGAGTCAGGTTTTCTGATATTTAACTTAAAGTCTCAGTCGAATGCATTTTACTAAGGAGGGATTAAGAAGTTACAACCAGTTAAATGGCTTGATATTTCTGTGGCAAAATAATTATTTTGAGAAAATTTTCTTTAGCTATTCTCTGCTGGCATCTACTCCCCTCCCTCAAGAATTATTATTATTATTTTTTAGGTCCCATGATGTGTAATTCCATTTTTTTAAAAAAGAATTATTCTTTTTTAGATGGTATTACTTTTTTCTAGACTAGAAATCCTCTCTCACCATTGATTGCTTCCTATGTGACTGCTAGGTAACAAGTTTGTGATAAGTTCTTTATAAGCATGATCTCTCAATTATGTTTTAATATTCCCAGTGGTTATTTATCTAGTTGTGGCTGCTTAGCATCTTTTGAACACTCACCCTGTATTAAGGGAATTTAGTTGTTTAGCAGTGCTGCCTACCCAAGCTAGAAGCCCAAGTTTCTTTTCACAACTTCCTTCAATTAGTTTGCAGAAAAATGACCCAGGCTATGTCAATCAGACAAATACACATGAGAGTCTGAGTCAGGAGAGAGTGATGAAGCGGATGCTGGGCAGAATTGATTTGGGAAGATAGACAGGTATGATGAAGAGACATTTGGCTGTCAGAGCATTCTGTTACCACAGTTGCACTTGGAAGCAGCTTCAGGAAAGTCTCCCCGGAGTAGCCTGTGGTGTAATCCAAGTGTTGGAGTCCTAAGGATATTTCTCCAGTACTAGAAAATTGTGGGCCCTTGCAAAGACTCAGTGAGCTTCCTCTATCCATTAATATATTTGGAGGAGGGCATAATATAGCTAGAGTGGGTGATATTGCAAAACCCTCCCTAATCACCAAACTAGACTTTCAAATACTGCCTTTCAATTCTCATTTTGCTATCTCCTGCAACTGTTAGTAGAAAGAAGCATAGTAGATGCACTCTCTTGCATGCCAGCGATTAATTTAATCTATTCGCTAGTCTCTTTAATTTTACCTTGTGTACCTATTCACCATGTATTGGTATACTTACCTTATCGCCCTAAGATTATACGGAAACTGATTGTGTGATATGTGTGAAAACAATTTCGTATCTTTCATGTATATCCCAGTACTGTTCATATGGTGGATACTTAATAAATACTGAGTATATAAATAAACTCTCCTACTCAAATCTTGTGATATAAAGCAAATTCTATGTATCAAGTGCTTGAAGGCAAAGTAGCATCCTCTTTGTAAAGAAGCAGAAAATGTAAACTTAGGACGTAATGAAGTGAAGGTAACTTAAGAGAGGAGGTAGAACAATTAGATGAAGAGAAGGATTGTGGGTGGCAGGACAGAGAAAAAATAGGAAAAATTTACGATACATCTATTTCTCTTTAGTTCTTGACAAAGGGGAAGAAACACTTTTTAAAATAAATGATTAAAAAATAAATACTGCTGTCTAAATCTATTTTGTGAAAACAAAAATGTAGTTGTAAAATTTGATAACAATTGTCCAGAATGTTGTTTTATTATTTTTAAAATAAAGGGTGGAAAATGCAATAACAAATGATAAAGTAGTAAATTAAACTGCCAGTATGATAAAGCATTATTAGAGGATTGTCGCATTTAGACTGGACACTTTTTTACTGGGGTGCTGGAAGGTCAATAAAGTTCATCTTGAGCAATAGGCAATACAGGACTCAATGGGGAAGGAGGGTCTGGGTAAACAAAACGAGACTGAGATGCATGCATTTCAGCAAATCGCATTGTCTCAGGGTTGTTTGGGATAGTGCTCTAATTAGTCACCTCCTTCTTTATTGAATTTTTGCAAAGAAATTAACTTTACTTCCTGTCAGTTCACTGTTGGAGCTGGCATATCTCCACACACATCTGCCTACCCCAAGAAAAAAATGAGAATTCTTCAAAGATGAGAGAAGAATTGGGTCACAATGCCACTCTGTTGAAACTGCATCATTCTTCTACAGCAGGAGGAAGATCAGCAAGATACTGTAATCTTGAAGGGTCAACATATTGAAAGTATAAGTTCAAATAATTTTAGAGGTCAAAGAGACTTTAAAGGTCACTTTACCAATCTTCTGCTCCCTTAGGAATCTTTTCAGCAGTATCTCTGGCAGATGACCATCTAGCCTCTGCTTAAATGAACTGCACTGGTGGAGACTCTGTTTCCTCCTAAAGTATTTATTCTCTTAACAAAATAATTCTAATCATTTTGCATGCTGCAGGCACTATGCTAGGAGTAGATATGCTAGATTCATACACTAGATGTAGTGGAGGCATATATTTAGAATGTTATTTCCACTATACAATTCATCTCACTTTACTTCCCACTAATAGGCATACATTTATTTTAAATTATTCAAGAATTAAGGTGTCTATCTCTCTTGAGCTTAATGATCCAAACAACTAAATTTAATTAATAGGTAGACAGATCGTACATGTACTGTTAAATTACACTTTTTGAGAATAATAATACTCTTTATTAAAATTGATTGATCTTAAAAAAGTACTAATGTCTCAGTTATCATGCTGCTGGAAAAATCTTAGAGGTTTAGAAAGAAGAAAATAGCAGATGAAAAATAGTAAATTACGTCATACAGAAAATAAATGAATTTCTTGAATTTTGCACTATTCTAATTTCTTGGAGAGTAGCTTTAGTTTAGGGTCTGGTCTCAGGACTGCAGTTGCAGGAAATCATTTTTGCTAAGCAGACTCTAAATTGATTAGGTGCTCAATTTTACAGGAGATGGGTGCACAAGGTGGTATATATATTTACTCTGATGTTCTTTCTACCAGATCATATTTCACTCTCTGACATGGCACATGCCTTTCCTGGAATCATAGTTTCTAAGAATCTAAATTCAAAGCCTGAAGATTATTGACTGGTTGAAATCAGAGCAGAGAGTGCTGAGCTAAGGGATATGTTATTTAGGCCATGGAAAAGCCTGGTGATTTCTCTTATCATAGGATGTGCCTTTGCGATGATTAGAGAGCTTGCATTACCCCTGATCCAGTTCCTCTACCTATAGACTGTGCTACAAAAACACTGATGATGCTTCCACTTCCTTTGTCCCACTTTTCTAAACTCCACGCATACCAAACACCTTCCTTCTATTCATTGATCCTTTCTTTAGGCACTGTGGTAGACAGAATAATGGCCCCCAAAGATGCCCACATCCTAATTCCTGGAACCTGAGAATAGGCTATGTTACATGGCAAAGAGAAACTAAAGTTGCAGATGGAATTAAGATTGCTAATCACCTGACTTTAGAAAAGGACTATTCTGGATTATCCCTGTGGACCTAGTGTGATCACCAGTGTCTTTAAATGTGGAAAAGTGAGGCAGAAGAGTCAGTCTCAGGCAGACGCAGCATGAGATGAGTAGATTGGCCATTCCTGGCTTTAGAGATGGTAGAGGACCAGGAGCTGAGAAATGCAGGTAGCTTCTAAAAGCTGGAAAAGGCAAGGAAATGGATTCACCTCTAGAGCCTCCAGAAAGGAACACAACCCTAATAATACCTTGGTTTTAGCCCAGTGAGACCCATTTTGGATTTCTGACTTCTAGAACTGTAAGATAATGAATTTTTGTTGTTTTAAGTTACCAAGATTTGCCGTCATCAGCTATAGTAATAAACAGAAAACTAACACAGGCACATTATCATATTCTGTTACTTCAGTAGATATCTTGTGTTTTCAGATGACTTTTACCACTGAGAATCTTATCCCATGTGAGTTGACTCTACTGAGAACCGATTTATTGGGGGCTTACCTTACTGTAGCTTCCTGTTTATTGACAATAACACTGGATATGGAGTAAAATAACCCGAGTTTCATCCCTAGTTTTACATGTGTTGGCTCTGTGAGTTCTCCAGTTAATTTGTTTTGAAGATCATCAATTTCCTCAACTAGAATGCTTAGTCAGCTATTATTGCTTACTTAACTGGCCTGACACAAAGGACATTTTAGAGTTCAAATTGGGGAGTAGCACATAATTAAGAAAATGAGTTTCGTTTCTTAATTTACACTGATAGAAATAAAGACTGAAAAAATATGTGAATTAATTAAACTCATGGAGCAAATTAGAAGCTGACTGGCATAGCAGGAGGAGTTTGCCCAGTATCACTGTCCTTAAGACTCTGCCATTGATTCTGTTGGGGAGCGTGGTTGAAGGAAGAGAGCAAGACTGAGGGAAGGGAGCAAGACTGAGGGAAGGGAGCAAGACTGAGGGAAGGGAGCAATTGGGTGGTGGATTGATTTCCTCCCTACCCACCCCATTTAAACCAAAGCAATACCATTCTATGTAAAATATAATAAAGTAAAAGGAGGGGTTCAAATAAACTGAAAACCCTTGCACTGTATCACGTACAAATGCAGGTCTGTATAGCCTTGAATAGTTCCTCTGACCTGTCTGTATCAACTTTGAAGGATGCATAGTCCCTACAGACAAGTGTATAAAAGAAAAGGACTCATGTTTACATATAGGTTTAAATGAAGGAACTTCTGTAAAGTTTCTAGTACAGTGTCTTAGAGTGTACTATTAACACATTAGAGTTGTTTAGAGTAAAGATGAGGATTTGAAGTATTAATCTAAGACATGTAGCAGTGCCTGAATCCCTCTCCACCTCTCTTGCTCTTGGGCCCTGACCTTAGACAATGAATAGTTGTTTAGAGTAAAGATGAGGATTTGAAATATTAAGCTAAGACACGTAGCAGTGCCTGAATCCCTCTCCACCTCTCTTGCTCTTGGGCCCTGACCTTAGACAATGAATACTTTCAGTTCATGAATAAAAACACATTTCAATTGCTCTCTATTCTGTTTACTTGATAAATTTGCCTGTATACTGTTTTTAAAATGAATTTTATTCTATTTTTAAAATGCCTTCTCTAGAAAAGTTCTGTTTGTTGAAGTCATTATTTAAAATCAAATCCTATTGTATTTGATAAATGCCTATAAAATGTCTTTTATATGTCTGCATTGTACTGGCACTACATAAGGATTCACACAGTGTTCCTTCCTGTGAAAAGCAACATATTCTAATGGGGACAAAAGAAACTTGTCCTTATAGTTCCATAAAATAATGTCCAATGTCTATATTGCAAAACGTTGAAACACTTTATAGTTAAAAAATAAATAATTAATATGTTTTTTATTGAATCATAGTTGATTGTATATATCTGTGAGGTACAGAGTTGAATATCAATATCTGTGGGCAATATGTGATGATTAAATCAGAATAATTAGTATATTCCACATTATATAATATAGTTGTTATTCATGGCCCTTACCAATTCCTCCCTTACCCCCTCCCTTCCCCCTTTCCCACCTCTGATAACCTCAGTTATGCTCTCACCTTTTGAAACCTCAACTTATTATTGTGATTGTTGTATCTATCTTTCTTTCTTTTTTAATTTATTTATTTTTTAGCTCCTACTTTTGAGTGATTAAAATTGTCCAAAAGACCAAGTATACTCTGAAAATATTTTAAGCAAAGAATTTTATAAACACTTAAAGAACAAAATAATTTTTACCGTTCTGAGAAGATGTAAAAATATTTCAGATCGATATGATATGATCACTTCATTTGTATAAAGAATATACATTGAATTGTCCTAAGAAAAACTTGAAAGAACAAAAATACAAACAAAAATATTGATTTCCAAAACTCACTAAGGTTGAGTGATAAAACTTCTGAGCTTTTCATCTCTGTAATTCTTGGATAATTAAACTGTGGGTAATTTCCATTGTGATACATTATAAAATTTTTATTTGGTTTATAATTCTTATTCCACACCCCCCACTCCTCTCTCCCACACACACACTTTCTGGAAGTTAACCACTTGAACTTCT
>NW_007731621.1:29077-36807 GCF_000696425.1 Galeopterus variegatus
CTAGATATTGTGTTTAATGAAATAATAAAAAATAATGTTTTTACTATTTGTAACAGCTTTTGTACATTTTGAAATTGTATGATATTATAATGTCATTAGACATCTAAAGAAGTTCTCAAAACATTTCACAAACAGTAGCTTTTTCACCCATGGAAATTCTAAACAAACAAAAATATATGTGCAATGTGCATTCTAATGGATATTTGTTCAAATAGATGCCAATCTATACTAATAAGAAATATAATGAAAAACTGCCTTAATTTTGCATATTGGGATGATAATAGATGTGTAATCAGTCACTACATATCAAATTTTCTACTCTTGTAAATCCTGAGAATTCCTTTTTTCCTCCCTTCATTACACTAAGAAAGGCAATATTTATACACTGGAAGAAAAAAAATCTTCTAGAAAAAGGGCCAGCTCTTGAAAGTTCTATTTTAACTATATATGATATATAGAAAAAAACCCTGCATAATACATGTTAGAAATAATGAATACACATTTATTGAGCAATTGTTGATGCTTAATAGACACCTCAAACCAAATGTATTTTAATTAAGTTCCTGGTCTTCCATTTGCTCCACTCGCTTCACTATGTCCCAATTAGTAGTAACGCTATCATTCCAGTTGATCGGGTGCAAAACCGTGGAGTTATCCTCGATTTCTCTCTTCCTCTCAAAGAATCCTGTTGTGTCTACCTTCCAAATATGTCCCAAATCCCACTGCTTCCCACCATCTCCACTGCTTGTCAAAGCCATCATTACCTGTTACTCGAATCCCTGCTCCTATCTTTGCTGCTCTGACAGTCTAATCTTAACCTGGAAGCCAGTGTTATCCTTCTAAATATAAATCAGATCATGCCACCTCTTTGTTCATGTGTCCGTGGACTCCCCATCTTATATAGAGTCACATCCTGCCTATTCACAATGGCCTACAATGCCCTTCACACTGACTCCCTGCCACTTACCAGAACTTTTCTTCAGCTCTAGCCTCTGGCCACTTCCTGGTTAATTGGCCAATTACAACATCAGGAATTGCACTGGTCCTTCCTGCTTCCAGGAATATCCTTTCTCCATATGTGTGGCTTACTCTTCACACCTTTCCAATCTTTGCTCAAATGTGACCTTGAAAGAGAAGCCTGCACTCTTCAAACCACTATATTGAAACTTTCAAACCCGACCCTGACACTCCTGATCCCCTTCTCCGCTTTAATTTTCTCTGTAACACTATTAATCTTCTAGTATATATGTATTATAGAGTTTACCTGTCTCCCCTCACTGTAAAATCCATGATGAAAGGAAATTATTGATATCTTTAGCCTAAGTATTTTGAAGAAGGGCTTACATGTGGTAAATATTTCTTGAGAAATGAATATGTGCTCTTCACTATATGAAGTACCCAGAGAGCTAACAATGAATAGGACCCATAAGCCATCTGCTTTATAAAGCTTACAGGCTACTGCACTAGCCACAGCACTTAGAGTTTGAAGAGATATTTAAAGTACATGTAGTCCAACTTCAACATTTTATAAATTAGGAAACTGAGGCCCAGTGATGTTATGAGGCTCTTCAATGATCATAGAGGGACAAGAACCCAATAATCTAAGTCATAATGTATCGTCACTACACATTATGCTTAACAATTTTATTTTATCATAGTTTGTGCTTAACGTACAACAGGTACGATGAAAGTTAATGGTTATGCTGCCAGCATGAATCTGGCCTACACATCATGGGACCTAGGAGTGATGATCAGCTTTGTATCTCATGAATATTCATAACCAATAAAAAAAGCAAAAAAAGAAATTTTATGCTATTTTCCAATAAAAATAAATAAAAAAAGAAAGAAAGAAAGAAAGAAAGAGAAAGAAAGAAGTCTTTTAGGTGTTGTGACATTTTTCTTCTGCTAAAAAAAATTACATGTAAGACATACAGAGGACAAGTTAATGTATAATGTTATAAATTGGATTGTTTATGCTGAATGAGAGGTATAAACAAATAATGCTGGAGCAGTTCAGAATTCTAAAAAAAATCTGTGCTCTAAAATTGTTATGACATCATTCAATGAGCTGAAGGATGAGTGAACGAAGAATAATGGAATGAGGTATAATATAACTGAAGATGTGAAAGTAGCATAAATATAGTTTAGGGAGAGAATGAAGGAGAATAATAAACTCGTTTGTATCAATCCAGATCTCAAGCCTCATTGAATTGAAATCCTGTTAGAGATCAAACATTGAAGATGTGATAACAGATCAACTCAAGACTTCATAAAAGGAATCAGATAAGAAAACGTGCTTTCAATTTTTAAAAAGATTAAAATAGTGGATGACAGGAATGAAGAAATATATTGAATGAACTAGCTTAACAAATATTTTGTGAGCAACTAGTGGGAGAATTGCTGATTATCTGGAGTTAGTATAGGCTCACTGAAAACCCAGCTTGGAATGGTCTGATATGTTATCTTAGAGTTGATGTGGGAATGCCCACATTTGTTGTGTGTGTGTGTTTGTGCATGCACATTTGTATGTATTTAAGTAGGGTATTTGACAAAGTTTTTCGTGATATCTTGTAGGCAATATGGAGTTAAAGAATCGCTACATTTGACTGGTTTATAGCTGGTTGAATATTTATACACTAATTATTGCTTAATGAATAGATTTCAACCTAGAATGAAGTCTTTATTGCAGCAAGTTCTCTATATTGTCACTGTTTCTTTTCTTTTTCTTTCTTTTTTTTTTTGAATATTTGTATCAGGACCTTAATGTAGACTAAAATAAAGTACAGTCATAAAATTTGTAGCTGAAGCTATATAATATGGCTGCTTCATATGTGAGGGGTCTTCAAAGATTCATGGAAAAATTTGCATTCTCTTTTAATTCTATTTTTCCACAAATTTTTGAAGTACCCGCATACAAGATGACCGAATCAAGGTTCCAAAGGTATTAAGCAGGAATGTTAATCATAATTTTAATTACCACATTTTGGAGTATCTACTATGTGCTGACTAAGTATCTTTATACACTGAATCTTATTTAATTATTACAACTACCCAGAAAAGTAGATATTATTATCCTCATTTTTAAAATAAGGCATATAAAAATTAAATCACATACTCAGTGGCTGAAGCAAAAATTTATCCCAGCTCTGTTTTATTCAAGAGCTCATGCTATACTATTGCTAGGTTAAAGATTATAAAATGTATGAATAGAAAATTTAATAGCGGTAGATACAAATCTCTATATTTACATACAAAGAATCATTTTACTAAGTATGGATGGGATGACTTGAAATTAAAATACTTATTTTATAATAGAAGATTTCATTATATATTAATGAAGAATTCTGTTGTTGCTAATAAAGCTAATATAATCTTAAATCTTAGGTTTCACTGAATGTATTAAACCAAAGAAATAATTGTTTCATTCTGTTCCTCTTTAGTTCAATCACATCTGGATCACTATGTTTAGTTTACTATGTGGCTAGTAAAGAATTACACTGACAAACTAGGAAGACTCTTGCTTAGCATGAGTAATTACAACCATAGGACCCTGAACACATTCCTTGCTTATCTATTTATTGTTATTCCTAAAGTGAGTTGTTATAGAAAACATTCCAAATTTCTGTCTGAAAAATGTATATAACAATAGACTAACTAATCCTATAAACAAATATCTCCAAATTTATAGATCATAAAATTTATGAATAAATTCATAAATTCATTAGCGGAATATACAAGATTTCAACTCATGCAAGTTTACTGGATAGACAGGAGCTCTGAATGACGCTTAAGAGCAACACAAAGTACTTTTGGATAAAGCAAAATTATTATACAAACAAAACCTCATAGGGTAGTTGCACAAGAAAATTTAAACTCCCATAAAAACCTTAACAGAGAAAAGCATAATTAGGGTTTCTAACTATATGTAAACATTATAGCATATATTTATAAGCATATGTATTTATGCAAATTAGGGATGTGCTTTTTATGTAAGTTCTACTATTACTAAAGATGCTGCAAGACATTTTATATTCACCTAGTAAGAGTGGGAGGATAATACAAAGCACTATAGTCGCTGCAGCATATCATGCAGGGGTAATTTTACTGACTTACATGAAAAATTGTACTGCTGTTCATCACACTCTGTTAGACTTTCAGACAGTTCATTTAGCCTTTGATTTGTTGGGTATATGAACTGCAGTTTTGGCTTTCAAGCCAGTTCCAACTGATTTGACAGGAGCATATGAGACTTCTGCTTTCAATTTCAAAACTATGATCAAAGAAATGGTGAATAAGATTTTCCCATTTGCAACACTTTTTCTTTAGTGCCTTTAGCTATGATCTGATGCATTTATTGCTCTTTGAGGAAGAGTAAGGTGAGACTAATTTAACACGAATACCTGCAACTGGAATATAAAGAGAGTTCTCTGTGTCATCTTAGGAATTTTCATCAATTAAGAGGGAGTGAAGCAATGAAAACTGATGTTCTCGTGAATATGCTGATTTTATTTTTGCCAGGTAAACTCAGAAAGTCTACCAAGTGGAGAAAAAATTTTAATCTTTGTCAATTTTGCTACTCAATTATGCTAGAAAGGTCATAAAAGGAAAAGTTACAAAAATTTCCACAAATACAGCAAGGACCATCAAGATTATTTGGGTCATATTAACACTTTGTGCTAAGGAGCATAAAGTAGTTTTCATTTACCTATTAGTCAACACTGTTAATGAACATATCTCAGATCTACATCAGGTCAGATTGCTTCAGGTGACACATCAGGATCTACAATTTAGGAATGTGTTCACTGAAGAGAAACACTTCATTTCAAAAAGATTACATCTCCTCAATATCCTTTTCCATATAAATATCACAGAGATTGGTAATATTATTGTCAATGGGGTGAACAGTGCTGTATTTATCGGCTTAGTATTCTAAGATCACTTACACTTCTGGGATTAGAATATGAGACCTCTGTACTCTAGGATAAATACAAATTTTGTGCAAAGCTTCCAAGCACTGGTGTGCTTATTAAAATCTTTACATTGTTCAATTGACTGGCTCAGGAATTTATTGCTAACTACAGCAGGATAAATAAAATGTCGTTTTAAATCTTATTATCGATAACTTCATCCATACTCTCACTGCCCACCTTAGAGGTCATAATGATCAATTATATCAAAATAAAAAATAATTGGGCCGGCCCAGTGGTGCACTGCTACAGTGCGCCGCTTGGGAGTGCAGCGGCGCTCCCGCCGAGGGTTCGGATCCCACATACAGACCGGTTCCCGCTCACTGGCTGAGCGAGGTGCGGGCGCAGCACTGAGGGTTGCGATCCATTGCCGGACACAAAAAAAGACAAAAAAAAGGGAAAAAAAAAAAAAGAATTTTTCAGCTCCATAATCATATGGAGCCATTGCCCTGAATGTGGTCCATCATCGACTAAAATGACATTATGTGGTGCATGACTGTGTCTTCTCCCAGCAGGAGAGTGTCATAACAAGATTTTCATGAGAAAAGATGAAATGGAAGGGCAGGAGATGAGTGCAAAGCCTCTTTTAAGTGCCCTGACAACAGATGATGATTTGAACTAAGTAAAGCAGGAGTGTGGGGAAGGGGTGGAAAGGATCGTTCTGAGTCTTGTGAAGAAAGAAGAATCTACAAATTTGGTGGTTGAATAAAGAAAATATGAGAAATAAGAGTCACAGATGACTACTAGGTTTCTAGATTGAAGGTACCATCCTTTCCCAGGAGAGGAATAGATGATAAAGAGAAAATGGAGATTGAAGAGTCTTATTTATTGCAAAGTCTCTTTTGTCTTTCACTTAGATTCATTATCTAGTGAATTGATTAATACTCTTTCTTCACAAAGAATCTACTGCTGTATTAGTATTCATAAATGAATTTACAATTTTGCTAGATACAAGGTCAATATAAAAAATTAAATGTACTTACATATGCCAGCAGCAAGCAATTTAGAAAAATAACAAATGCACTATTTATAAGAGCATCAAAAAAATAAAATTTATGGAAATAAATTGAACAAAAATTATGCAAAACATCTACCCCCAAAATACCCTGAGATTAATTAAAGATCTACGTAAATGGATGATATGCCATATTTACAGATTTGATGACTCCATATTTTAAGATAACAATACCCATAAGTTGCTTATAGATCCACTGCAATACTATTCAGAATTTTTTTATAGAGATTAATAAGCTCTTTCTAAAGTTTATATGGAAATTTAAAAATGCAAGAATAACCAAGAAAATCTTGAAGAGCACAGCTGACTGACATAAACTACCAGAAATTATTATAGAGCTATACTAATAAGGCAATGTGAAATTATATTAGCACAGAGAAAGGTAAACAGAATAACAGAACAAATAGAGACCTCAGAAATAGGTCGATATTTATGCAGTTACCTGTTTTACAATTTACAATTAAAGTTTCATTGCAAGACATTAGGGAAATAGTGTCTTCTTAGTATATGGCACTGGGTCCACTGACTACCAATATGTAAAAAAAGATGAACTTTGAACCCTACCTTGCATTTTATACACACCCCAAATCACTTCCAGTTGGATGGCAGATAAAAGGTGAAAGATTAAAAAAAACAAAGCTTCTATTAGGTGACAAGTACAATTCTTCACATCTTTGGGTTAGGTAAAGATTTTGTAAACAAGACACAAAAAGCAGTATATTATAATAAAGAGAAAGAATGATTACTTCTATTCAGTAAAATTAAGAACTTCCCTCCATCAAAAGACAGCAGTAAGTTAGTAAAAATACAAATCATAGGATGGGAAGAGATATTTGCTACACACATTTTTGAAAAAGTGCTCATATTAAGTATATGTAGAGAACTCATACAATCAATAAAAATAAAGCCAATATTTTTAAATGGGAAAAATTCTTGAATACATACATTACTAAAAAAAAAATACATGGAGGTTCAGATGACTGAATTTATTTTCTTTTTTATTTTACAGTTAGACTTAAAAATATTTTAAACAGGGAAGACTAAAATGTTCAATAGTGTGTCTTTTCTGCAAAATGTGACTGATACAAAGAGAATGCTCTTTGTCACAATTCCTAAAACAAAGCTGCACAATCTCTACTGCAGCAACAGCCATGTGAGTTCCTGAATAATTGACTTTCTCTTCATTTTTTAATAATAATAACAGTAGTGACAACCATCATAAATATTAATATGTATAGGAAATAACAGGTACATTTTACTCAATACTTATTATATACCAAATATTCTAATAAGAAGTCTAGATCACTGTCTCATTTCACGAAATTAATAATCATACAAGATAGGTACTATTATTCTTTTTCTTTTTCTTTTTTTACAGAAGAGGGAATTGGGAATGAAGATGTTAAATAATTTTCCCAGTACCTAAGGGCTAATAAACAATGAAGTTCGGATTCAAATCATCTGCCTGCCTCTGGAGACCATGCTCTTAAGTACTATGCAATACACTAGTGAGTCTTAGTAAATTCCCCTGCAAATCTTAGCAGACTTAACACCACTTTTCCTAATCAGCATATCCTACTGGGAAGGTCCATTTGGCAATTTTTCTAGAGATCCACTGAAAGACAGATCATTGAGTAAATAATTTATGATCAATTATAGGATTCTTACCTACTTGACAAGGAAAAAAGAAATTAAAACCTGTAGATGCTTTTCACTGTAACGAGAGTACATTAACTGATAATTTATTC
>NW_007731621.1:37213-57779 GCF_000696425.1 Galeopterus variegatus
GAAATTAAAACCTGTAGATGCTTTTCACTGTAACGAGAGTACATTAACTGATAATTTATTCTTCAAGTTAAAACCGATAGCAAGAAGTGTTAGCTGACTACCCAGTTTACCATCCCATTCAAAAGTGTCTGTGGTAATAAAACAATGGCTCCTCCAGGGAAATTAAAGGGAGAAGTAGGATTCAACTAATGAAGCACTTATTCCCTTTGACTAAGAAAACAATGCTGTGACTTGCTGTCAAGATGGCAGAATAGACAGTCCCCAGTGCCCCCCTCTCCCACAATCAACCAATTTGCAACAATTAAAAAGCAACAACAGCCAAGCTGGGGCCACTAGAGCTCAGCAGAAGAGAAAGAGAGACCTATGGAGTGCATGAAGGCAAGAGAAGCCACGATGAGAGAAAGAAAGCCTGTTCCAAACATTTCGAGCCCTGGCCACTTTAAGTCTGGCCCGGAGAGCGCATGGAGCAGAAGATGGCAAAAGCTGCAGCCGTGCTCTCTGTATGAAGTTGCTTGGAGGCTGTAGAGGAGAAGAGGGCCTTGGTGGCCCCCCGGACAGCAAGACCACTAACAGGGTTCCTGTGGGCCCACATAGTAGGAAGGGGCCACAGACAACTGAAAAAAAAAAAAAAAAAAAAAAAGCCATCCAAAGGCCAGTGAGTCATCACAAGGGACTGGCGCAGGGCCCTTCCCATGGGAAGTGTTTGGAGTGTGGGCGGTGGGGGAGACAGGCCCACCAGGAGAACACTGGGACACAGCAGGGACAGCTGATCTGCTCTCCAATCAACACAGGCCTACTCAGTGGAGACTAGTCTGGAATATAGAACTGCAGGGGGAGCAGTTTGCTGAATAGACTCAGGCCCAGACCATAGTTTCCATATAACCCAGGTGTACTGGACCTCATAAGATCTGAAAGTGCTTTCGAGGTCAACAATTAAAACCTAATCTGCACAAAAAGCCTTCCCCAGAGAATCAGCTGCAAAGCGGGAATTTACCCCAGCCACAGGGCTCAAGTGCTGGTTCCCTTAGGAAGTTCCCCATTTTAGAAGTAAGTGAAGGACAACAAATCAGTTCCAGTGCAGAGTTTAAGTGGTGGAAACAGTGAACAATCCAACACAGAAATGAAAGATAAAACAAAATACCCATAGTATTTTGGTAGTAACCAGTAAAGGTCTAACACTACCAAAGAACACCTATAAAACCTAGAAGGACCAGAAACCCCCTAGGCTCCCAAGCCAGGGCCAGGCGAGGGCCAGTGGCCTCAGTCACACCCGCCTGATAACCTCATCCAACCCAGCGACGACCACCACTGAGCTGTCACTGGAAGCGCCCTAGACTCCCAAGATGGGGCGGTGGGGGGACGAGGACCTGAGCTGTGGCCTCTAATGACTGCACCCAGCCTAGTGATGACCGCTGAGCTGCCACCAGAAATGCCTCAGGCTCCCGAGCTGGGGCAGTGGGGGGCTAATTGCCTCAGTCACAGCCCCCTGACACCCACACCCAGCCGAGTGATGACATCTGAGCTGCAGCTGGAAATGCCCCAGCCTCCTGAGCCAGAGCGTTTGGGGACTGAGGGCCTCAGCCATGCTCCCTGACATCCACATCCTGCCCAGTGACAATCGAGCAGCTGCCAGAAGCCCCCTGCTCTCCCCTGTCAGAAAGAGGGGGGTGTCATGGGCCTTCATCACGCCCCCCTCTTTCCTCCTCCTCATCCCCTGTCTTCTTCTCCTTTTACCTCTCCCCCTCCCCGAACTGTTCCACAATAATATCTTGGAGTGTAATAATAATAATAATAATAATAAATAAATTTAAAAGAATTTAGAAAGAGAACCATGCTTACTAGAGAGCACTTGAAAATATTAAGTGTAAAGAACAATTAAATAAAATTGCTTAAAATTCACTATCAAGAGCTGAACCATGTTTAATTTAAGCCAATTTTTTAAAACTTGCATCATTCTGAACATACAATTTTGCATTTTTGTGCAATATTTTGATAAGCCTTTTTATGCTCTTAAGTTCTTTCTAAATATTGTTTTAATGGCTATGTTAATATTGCAACTTATCTTTGTACTATAATTTATTTAAACAATTTTCTGTTTGAGGACAATTTTATATTTTTCTAATTCTGTTATAAGTAATGCTGATATAATTGTGCATAATATTTATTCACCCCTCCAGTTTATTTTCCTTCCAGAAAAATGCATAGAAGTGGAAATAATAGATTAATGGTTATGAACACTTTTATGACTCAAGCGACATGTTGTTAAATTATTTTCCAGATAGCTTAGCTACCATAGCAGTGTTTGCTATGGAATTATATTCATGTCTTTCAGCATCTTTCAATATTTTAAAAAATCCCCTGGAAATTATATATATATCCCAATTCAAACTATCTAAACTAAACAAATACATCGTTTCTTCTTCAAAAGTATTTTATAAACATAGCAAATATTTATGCAAATAGTATTTCTTATGAAAAAGAAATATGGAGAGATATTCTTAATAGTTTTAATACAAAAGTGGTAACTAACTGTACTTTAACAATAACCAGAAAAATGTAAAATAGGGCTAATGAAGGAAATTATTTTTTAAGAAAAGCTCATGAATAATTAGAGGAAAAATATTTGAAACCAACAACCTACGTTAATGATATGTTCAATCCCTTTTTCAAGCAACAAATATTTACTATGCGTATGCTGTGCTCTAGTTACTGTGTTAGGCACTGAGAATATAAGTGTGAGAAAGACACAGAATCTCCTGATTTCAGAGGACTTACAGTTGCCAATGAGATGCAGTGAAAAGACAGTTCCACAGACAGTGCTCTGTGGAACAATTACAGGGTTTTATGGCATCACTTGTGTGAACACTTTTCTTTGTGTTGTGAGGTTAGCAAGGGTGGCTTTCAGAAGAAAGTGAAAGAAGAGTACCATTTATGCCCTGAAAGAGTGTGGTGATAAGACAGCTTCAGGTAGAGAAAATAGCCAAAGACCTGAAGCTAGAAACGTCAAGGTGTTAGAGACAGCACCATGTTTGGGGAATCCCAAGCAGTTCACGGTGATTAGAGTGTAGTGTTTGCAGGGGGGAACTTGGCAGTGGCAACATTTAAGTGGGAATGGCATCCTGAAAAACACTGTAAGTTTAATAAATAGTTTTGGCTTTAACATGACAATATATCCTTCAAGGTGAATAGTTACTTGAGAAAAAACTTCGGTGAGGTTATACAACTGGAGGGAAACAAGGATTTGGCAGGAAGATCATCAGATATGAAGCTGGGCAGTCATACAGAGGAATTTGGTGGTAGATGGAAGTGGGGTAGTAGGAATGTGGAGATACTTAAGATTCAAGAGTTTTTCTTTTCTTTTTTAAAAATTTTATTTTATTTTGTCAATATACAATGTGCTTGATTATTGTGGCCCATTACCAAAACCTGTCTCCCTCCGCCCTCTCCCCCCTCCCTCCCAACAACCTCATATTTGTCCGTTTGTTGTATCAACTTCAAGGAATTGTAATTGTTGTGTCTTCTTCCCACCCCCGCCCAGTTTATTTGTTTATTTATTTTTAGCTCCCACAAATAAATGAGAACATGTGATATTTCTTTTTCTGTGCCTGACTTGTTTCATGTTGTTGCAAATGGCAGTATTTCATACTTTTTCTTAGCACAGTGGTATTCCATTGTGTAGATATACCACATTTTCTGTATCCACTCATCTGATGATGGACACTTGGGCTGGTTCCAAGTCTTAGCTATTGTAAATAATGCTGCAATGAACATTGGAGGACAGGTATACCTTTGACTTGATGATTTCCATTCCTCTAGGTATATTCCCAGCAGAAGATTCAAGAGTTTTTTTAAAAAAGCAGAATAATCAGGACTGGGCACCTAATTGGCTGTGGGGCTGAAAATTATAAGAAGGCTGAAGAGTTCAGGATGACAGCAAGGATGATGCTCAGGGTGGCAGAAGACAGAAAAACTCTTAGGTCAAATAGCCACTGAATACATTTTTAGTGTCTTTTCTCCTTGTTAATAAGTATCAAACTCTCTGAAGTTATAGAATCAAAAACAATTATCCACCCTACAACTGGCATGATAAAAATAATTTTCCTTACAATTATATAGTGTTAATCGGTGTATAGAGCACTTTCACATTCATAGTATCTTTTCTATCTCAGACAAATTTTCTAAAGTTGGTAGTGCACAAATTATGAACCTCATTAAATCTATGAGCAGGCTGAAGCTTGGCAAGTTTAACTACTTAACCGGATGACACATCTAGTAAGTGATAAAACCTTGACTCAAACATAAGCCTTCCATCTGTATAAGCAAGTTCCCTTCAAAAATTATTCTGACCCTCCAGATTTTATATTGGGAATATAAAGGGATTTGAAATGTAACTATACCACATGACACCACTACATCAGTGAGATAAAACTGGAAAACCTCAGACTGATCAAAGAAGATGAATTTAGACTTTCTGATGATACAACTTTCTCTCTAAAAATGAGAAAATTGGGCTAAACTGTAGGAATATGACTCTTTGATGGAACTCTCACTAACAGAAATTTTAAATTGCTTAACCCAAGCATGGGTGATGCCTTGAGTTTTAGGAAAGAAATGAGTGAAGTTGAGTTTGGAGACAACTGGAGCTAGAATTAAACATTGGTAACATTCTCTGTGTCTATCTCTGATATCTGCTTTTCTATTTTGGCTTTATTGTTGTGTATGTTTTTATTAAGTGGGGATCATGACCCCAGCATTCTGAATTTACATCCTGAGATGTAAGGGGAAGAATGTTTCCTCACCAGCTCCAGATAGATTTTGGAGACAAACTTTCATTGGTCCAGCTTACATCATTTGCCAACTCCTTTGCAGGGTAGGGTTTGCTCCCTCAAAATTTACAGGAGTACCAGGCAGGCAGGAAATAATACTCACTAAAGTCATCAAACTCCACAATTAGTGACATTATAAATGGGCAAACCAAGTTTGTATGCCCAGTCCAAAGTTTATTAAGCTCAATGTAATGTGCTTATAACAATAACTTGTGCACATATGCAAAAATTAAGCAGATACATGATCTCTTTGAGATTTCTAGTAGGTTGGTAAGGATTGGAAATTTTGCCACATTTTTTGCTATCCTAATCTGTTTTGGATCCTTGAATCTCACAAGACATCGAAGTCTACTGAGCATTTTTGTGAATTGGCTAATGGGAAAGGTAAAATTTGAACTGACTCTCATAACTTCAGTTGTCCTATGATGTGTGGTTGTTAGAGCTGATTATAGCTTTTCTCCTGGACTAGGGAGATTTTGATGTTTCTTCAACTGTTTGAAATAACAACTATTCTCCACTTCGGTTTATTCTTAAAAAAATTGTAGTCTACTAAATGAAAATATATGTCAGAGATCAAATTTGTATTTTTTTGTTTAGTTTTTTTACACTTGAAACATAATTGATTATACATTTATGGGGTACAGAGTTGACTATCAGTACTTGTGTACAATATGTGATGATCAAATCAGAATTATTAGCATGTTCATCATTACAAGTCTTATTCTTTGTGTTCATTACCCAATTTCTCCCTAACCTTTCTCTCCCTCCCCCTTTCCTATGTCCAGTGGCCATAGATCTGTTCTCTCCTTCTGAAAGTCCAATGCATGAGCTTGGAGAAAATCATGTTAAGTGAGATAAGCCAGGCACAGAAAGAGAAATACCACATATCTCACTATTAGTGGGACCTAAGAAAGAAAGAAAGAACCACAATTACACGAATTTATATTTTAGAAAGATCCAGACAAATGACTCAATATCTGAAGTTGGAGAATACGTTAAAGTTGTTTTTGAGTTTTTGCTTCTAGTTGCTACAAAATAAGTGCTATACAGAATTAAAACTTATTTCAACACCAAGGTCAAAGGTTTGGCCAGCACCAGCACTCCCCCTACCCCCTACCCCCCCAAATTAAACCTATTTCAGCCATGGGAAAGTAATTTTTTTATAATACAGATATTGACCTTAATGTGGCTTAATGATAAAATATATAAACAAAAAAGGCAACTTGTCCGAGCTCTGGTTTGCAATAAATTTTGTGTTTTCTCAGACACTTATTTAGCTTCTCTTATTTTTTTACTCATGGGATGGGGATAAACAAAATTTCTTCCATCAACTTCTCAGATTGATAATAAAAATAAGTAAAATTTTAAGTGTAAAAGTTTGCATGAGAGAATATTTTCTAAATACTGTATGTTTTGCTTCTATTCCTTCTTAGTATTATTATTACTACTAATCTTCAAAATTAAACTCACTACACTTTGTATGAACTATTTAAGTAGTGTTCCAGAATGTCTACTGCCCTTCAGTTTAACTCTGCTAGACTCATTGTACATCATGCTGAGGGACATTCTTCCTAAAGAGCAGTTCTGAGCATGTCACTTGTATTGCTGTCCAATGATCAGTTTAGACCTGCAGTAGCCTGCCTTCTTTGCCTTTTCCACAGGGGTTGCTGCAAAACCTTGTTATATTTCTTTAGCCCTCTTTCTTCCTTTAAATCCCTCACTATTTACAAAGAAAAAAAAGGCTTACTCTTCACAGAGAAAAAGGAAGTAATCTGCCTTGAGACCCTGCAACTTGCCCATCCCCTCCGCTTCTCTGATGTACATGGATTCCATTCCTATTTCGGAGGAAGCCAGTGTGTCTTCTCCACTCCTAAGTGCTAACTCCTTGTATACACTCAACCTCATCTCCCCTAATTTCCTGAGGTCCTTGTTTTATAAGTTCCCTTTAACATTGTGTGCCTTCAACTTTCCCTTCCTCTGATCTCATTCCTTTGGTTTGTAAGTTGTTCAAACTGCCTTTATAATTTGAAAGCTTACCTCAACCTTACCTTGCACTCAAACCACCACCATCTGTTATTCCTTTCTTTTACTGACCCATTATTTAATAAAAACCTCTAATTATTTTCCACATCTTTAGCTCCTTTTACTCTTCAACTCACTTCAATTTACGTTTTTTAATTAATTTTAAAATTAACCTTGATAAGATCATTGGTGAACTAAAAATCATTAATCCAATGGCTCATCGCACCACTTACTAGATAGATACCTCTCTGGCATCTGACACTGCTGATCTCATTGTTTAGATTATTTCCTCCTTTGATTTGTAGAAAAAGAATCTTTTACAGTTTCCCTTCTATCTTTTGACCAAATTAATTACTTGTGCCCACTCCTTTATCATTCTCTAAAATGTATATATCTTTCATGGAGTACCCATTCTCCTCTTAATTTGCAAATGCTTTCTTGCTGTGTTAGGTATATACTCCCATGACTTCCCTTTCACCCAACCATTCATATTTCTAACCTCTACTCTCTCATGAAAGTGCTTCTCTACTGCTTTCCCATGTGACAGTCTGCCTAGTTCAATGCTGTCTATATTTCGGAAACTATCTCAAAATTTTCCAGTAGGTTTTCCTTGCTTTTTTTCTCTCTCTCCTAAAATATCCTGTATTTTGCTTTTTAGGTTTCTCTTGTAACACATTATTATATGCCTTGCTTAAGCTGTGGAGATTTGGAATGCATGCTACCTGAGGTCACTGTTCTTGTTATCTACATATCTCCCCTAGTGCTTTTCCTAGTCTTTTGTACACAATTTTTCAATAACCATTTGTTGAATGCATGAAAAATGAACATTATAATTGGAGGAGATCTTATAGGGCATCAGGTTTTGTTTTCAATATTGACAGCAAATGGTCAGACTACGGGGGTCTTATAACTTAACTTTATCCTGTGCTCAAAAGAATCACATTTTTGAGTTTAAACAGTTAAAGGAGAGACTTTAATAATGTGCATGCATTAAACTGACTGCACTGAAGGGGAGGTACAGCAGACAGACCTCAGATGGAAATTCAGTTTCTGAAATATTTTTATTGTAGCATATAAATCCAACAGCTTCTATAAAATTTCTCTGATCAAGCAAAGTGCAGTGCTGGTGTTTCTCCCGTCCTCCAAACTCAAATTGCTCCTTCTTCAACTGCAGAATTAACAAACAAGATAGTTAATGCATAGCATAAATATTGGCTAATCCCTTTAGAAATATAGTTTTTACAACATATTTGACTGCACTCATTTATGATTTTCTGATATATATGCATCAAGATAAAAAGGGGCATAACTATGATGGACACGTTGCTGGGAAATATTCTTTAATTTCAACAGCAGGAGAAAGGCAGAGCAATAAGAGTGAAAGAAGAGTAAGAGGAGACCCTTTAGTGTTGCTCAGGAATACTGTGAATGTCAGTTTCTGCAGACAAGTATTTAGAAAATATATTAAAAAGTGAGAACTGATTTCTTATAGATTTTTTGAAAACTGAAGGATGCTTGATATTACAGCAATTCATTGCAGAATAACAGTGGGTAAGCTGAGATAATTGAGCACCAGTGGTTCCTGATACTGCAGTTAGTTTTAGCAATGAACATTCAGGAGAAAGACTCAGAGAAGTGAAGGGTCAAAGGCAATGAAAAACTAAGATATAGAAAAGACGGTCAGGGGCACATGCCATCATCTAAAACAGGTAAGTTAAAATTTGAAGACTGCAAAAAGGAAGTAATTTCTCACCTCTAAATCATGTGAATTGAGATTAAACAAAGTCCTTAATCCAGGAACAGGAGACATTTCCCCAGGAATTATGACTGGGCTGAGATTGGATGATTCAGTCATTCAACATTTATTAAGAATCTTCATTGTGCTAGGCATTGTTTTATGTACGCAGGATAGACAAGTGAATATAATAAAGATCTCTGACCTCCTGAAGCATATAATGTAGTAGGGGAAAATAGACAGTAAGCAACAAACATGATAATAAATGAGTAAATGACATGATATATCAGAAAATGAAAAGTGTTATGGAAAAAGAAAGGAGAACAGACTAAGGGGAATCAGGAGTTCTGTGCCATATTAAATATGGTTGCCAGGGTAGATTCACTGGGGAAGTGAGGTTTAAGCAAATGCTTGAAGGAAGTGACCAAGCTGCTGTTGAGTTGCCAGTCAGAATGTGTTTGCAAACCCTCATGAGAAGCTCAGGAATCCAATGTGGTAAAAACAGCTTTGGTCCTGGAAGCAAGAAAACTGAATTCCAGGTGTTTATTCCTCTACTTACGTGTGTAGTTATGCTGCTCAAATCATTTAAATTCTATTGACTCAATTTTCTTATCTGTAAAATAAGTATAACCATATTAATCATATAGTACAGAAAAGAAATTTTCATATTTGATAAACTTTTTTATTTTAGAATAGATTTAGATTTATGTAAACTTTGCAAAGATAGTACGGAGTGTTCCCATATATCCCACACCCAGTATCCCCTATTATAAATAACTTACATTAATAGGATGTATTTGCCACAATTAACTAACCAATATTGATGCATTATGGTTAACAAAAGCCCATGCTTTACGCAGATAACCTTAGTTCTTACCTAATGTTATTCTTCTGTCCCAGAATTCCATCCAGGATGTCTTCCGGGGCACATGTCCTCTGGGGCTCCTTTTGGCTATGGTAGTTTTTCAGATTTGTTTTTTATGATCTTGACAGTTTTGAGGAGCCATGTTCAGATATTTTGTTGAATATTCCTCAGCTGGAAATCATTAGATCTTTTTCTCATGATCTGATTGAGGTTATGGGTACTAGGGAAGAGGACCTCAGGGGTAAAGCACTAGTCTTACCACATCGTATTAAGGGTATATACTATCAACATGACATATAAACTTGGTGTTAATCTTGACTAGCTGACTGAGGTAGTGTTTGTCAGGTTTCTCCAGAGAGAAAGACCAGAGGTTTACCATGTACTTCCTTGTGGCTATATATAAGCCTTCGTTCACATTTTCCTTCAATTCTAACACAAAGGGGCAAAACATATCTCTTTTAACTTACAACATGTCAAACGTGTGTGTTGCTTTGTAAAGTAATTGAACTACTATCCAGCCACTTGCGTTTGGGAATAGGAAATACATTTCCTAGCGACAAGAGCATATTTCAACGGAAGCAGCAAGTTGGTTATAAAGCCGTAGGTTATATTTCAGAAAATGAAAAGTAAGCCGATCAAACAGAAGGATAGACAGGCCTCTCAGGCTAACCAAAGCCTCTTTCTAATTTTGCTTTCCTTATTCCCACGAAGTGAATTATATTGCTCAAGGTGAAATGGGGCCCTGTATGTTCACTCTCTTATTCCTTTGTATATGCTTCCGATGCTAGACCCGGATCAAGCCACCCCATCAATGCTGGTGACAAAAATGTTTGCATTGTGCATTGCCATTTTTCTTTAAATGGAACTCATTTTCATCTAAGCAGTCTTGGGAGGGCACAGAGTGGCAGCTGGGGTGGTTCATTACAGAGTGTTTGGTTCATGATTTTGATCTGCAAAAGTGCAGCAAGCAGCTGCTGTGGCCCCCCTCCACTGCGGGGAGGTCAGCTCTCCCTCCAGGGAGAGCTCTGATCCCTGCCCAAACGGGGAAGTGCATTTGTCTTTGGATTGTCCTCTACTGCCTCTGTGCCCAGGGCCTCCTCTGCCCTACACTCTCCCCATTAATCTAGAACTTTGTTTTTTTGGTGAGATGTAAGCCCTAAGGAGTTATGTAATTTGGTACAACTTTGAAAAATATAACATATTCTAGACCCAAAGAGATACATTTCTAATTGTAAAATATTAAAGAGCATTTTTTTTTTTTTTTGCTCAGGGTACTCTGCCTCACATTTTCTCACATTCCTCATACTATTAAGCATAGTATGGCTCTGAGTAGCTATAAATTACTTTATTGCTGGAGACATACTGACATTTGGCTGCATCTCTTATATCTGCTTTAATATTTAGTGTTACATTTAACCATCTCTTTCCTATCTCCATAACTCAGTCAGAGTCATCCTCATTCTAAGTTTTATGGCATATTGGCCACAAAAAGCAAAAAGGAGTAAATTATGGGAGGAAAATATTTTTCCTTTAATATTTCTTTTTAAATAGTGGATGGGTGATTTTATATATAACTGAAGTTTACTATATACATTCACATAACTCCTACCTTGTACGATGAATCTGACCAAATCCATGTTTTTATACATACATTATTTGCTTATCATTAACTCCTATATCTTTCTTCCTGGATATTTCATTTATCTTCCTTATTTATTTAACCCTTCTGAAATATCTTTTCTCAAATAAGAGATAAAAATCTTTGCATGGATTATGGAAGAGTTCCCAGGAATAAGTAATTGAATCAATTTGTCAGCAAACAGCCATGCTATATAGTAAGTAAAACACTAAAAACATGTTAGCAGAGGTATGTGCTGTAATTACATAAGATTTACAACAAAGTCAATCTGATATATGTTTAACAATATCTACATTATTTCATTGCATGTTAATTAAGCATAAGTGAGAAAGTTAATCTGATGTCTGTATTTAACATTTCTTATACTGAACGAAGGCACATTTTTCTCACCTCTTTGCATCATTTCCAGTATTTATAAATGACATGCAGCAAAATGTGAGCTTCCTGAAGGCTGTTAACATCCTCTTTACCAACCAAATCATGCATCCTTAAGTCTCAGAACGATGTCTGCTCTATGATAGTTTCACAACAAATGTTGAATGAGTAAATCTGTCTATCTTTCCAAAGATTAAAGTTGATATTTTCATGAAAATCTATATAAGTCTCATTTCAGACTGGACTGGCATACTGACCAATTGAGATAACCACACAAACACACAAAATAATTCTAAAATTATTTTTGAGTCCCTTATATGTGCCTGACATTAGTCCATATCAAGGTCTGCAGAAATGAGAAGCCACAATTTATGCTATTCGGGAGCTAACAGTTTAGTGGAGAAGGTGGCTAAGACAAGAAACAGTGTGGAATGGCTGGATCATGTATTGCCTGTGGGAAAATGATGCTTAGAAATTTGATTATTTTGGAAGCAATGGGTGCATCCTGGATGATTTTTAAGCAGACAGTGATGGGAAACACTTGTTAAAACCTAAGTAATCTAACACTCTAAAACTCGTAAGTGTATATATCCACAACTCTAGCCCAGAAATCAGAACTCCTCACCTTTCTAGCTTTCATCTCAGTAAAATACTGAAGCCTAGGCCTCAATTCTGGAAAAACAATCAGATATGGAAGTGATAGATCTTTCCATGAAAAGGGCATACTACTCATTTGTAATTTTTAGGTTTTTATAATTTTAAAATTTAATAATATGCATATAGTTATGAATTGTAGGCTTATGATTATACTTTTTGCTTATAGTTATTTTATTATTTTGTTTGTCTTTTGTTTATAATTTTTACCTTGATGAAACATTTATGTCGTTGATACAGTCACAGGAAAATAAATTACCCAATTTCTATTTCACAGTTTGCAGTTACATTTCACACACACACACACACACACACACACACACATGCACACACACACACACACGTGCGTGCACACACACACACATCCACAAGAGTCAGAACTTTATGCTGTGATCTTGAGGGGCTTTAGCATAGGAGCAGGCACATCCCTTCTCGGTCCTCCTCAATGCTCAAATTCTGACTAACTTTGTTGTTGTTTTCTCTATAATTATTTTGTTAGGACCCTTGTTGACAAATAAGCATAATGAGAATTATTTTTTTTTCCTTTTTGTCTTTTTTTGTGTCCAGCCACGGATCGCAACCCTCAGTGTCGCGCCTGTACTGGACCGGGACCGGCAACAGGATCGCAACCCTCGGTGTTGCGCCCTCACCTCGCTCAGCCAGTGAGCGGGAACCGGTCTGTATGAGGGACCCGAACCCTCGGCGGGAGCGCCGCCGCGCTCTCAAGCGGCGCACTGTAGCAGTGCTCCACCGGGCCGGCCCATAATGAGAATTTCTGATGTGTCACTTGGGCAAGACCAACAGATAAAGCAATTTTTAGTTCCAGACCAGAACAAAGATGATAGTGAGAGTTACTCTAAAAAGCTTTGCAGTAATTCTTTAAGTATATCGGGGACAGGCTGCCATTTTTTGTATAATTAAAATATATATTCAAACCTAGAAACAAAAAATTTTAATCTTGTAGTTTGAATTGATGGATTAAACTGATAGCAGCTTATTTTCTTGAGTAACAAGATGTTTGGAGTTTGGCTGCAGGATGACTGCAAATGCCCAAGGACCTGGCTTCCTGTAATGTTCTGTTCTGTCATTTTTTAGCATGTGGCCTTTGTTCTCATGATCACAGCAGAACTTTATGCTGTGATCTTGAGGGGCTTTAGCATAGGAGCAGGCACATCCCTTCTCGGTCCTCCTCAATGCTCAAATTCTGACTAACTTTGTTGTTGTTTTCTCTATAATTATTTTGTTAGGACCCTTGTTGACAAATAAGCATAATGAGAATTATTTTTTTTTCCTTTTTGTCTTTTTTTGTGTCCAGCCACGGATCGCAACCCTCAGTGTCGCGCCTGTACTGGACCGGGACCGGCAACAGGATCGCAACCCTCGGTGTTGCGCCCTCACCTCGCTCAGCCAGTGAGCGGGAACCGGTCTGTATGAGGGACCCGAACCCTCGGCGGGAGCGCCGCCGCGCTCTCAAGCGGCGCACTGTAGCAGTGCTCCACCGGGCCGGCCCATAATGAGAATTTCTGATGTGTCACTTGGGCAAGACCAACAGATAAAGCAATTTTTAGTTCCAGACCAGAACAAAGATGATAGTGAGAGTTACTCTAAAAAGCTTTGCAGTAATTCTTTAAGTATATCGGGGACAGGCTGCCATTTTTTGTATAATTAAAATATATATTCAAACCTAGAAACAAAAAATTTTAATCTTGTAGTTTGAATTGATGGATTAAACTGATAGCAGCTTATTTTCTTGAGTAACTAGATGTTTGGAGTTTGGCTGCAGGATGACTGCAAATGCCCAAGGACCTGGCTTCCTGTAATGTTCTGTTCTGTCATTTTTTAGCATGTGGCCTTTGTTCTCATGATCACAGGGTGGCTGCTCCTCCTGCAGGCATCCAGTCTACTTTCGTGGAATGAGTAGGTAAAGTGCAAAGGAAAAAAATCCAAAGTTATATGCCACCTGAGTTCTTCCCATTTATAAAGCTTTCTTAGAAGGCCCACCCAGAAATTTTCTTTTACATTTCATTGTCCATATCTTGATCATATATAGCCACCTCCACCTGCAAGAAAAAACAGTATGGATTAAGATGGCTGAATTTCTCTCCTGTACCAATCTCATCTCAACTACATTTGTTTCTAAATTCTAATATATGGAATAAAATTAAGATCAGGTAAAACTGCAGAAGTCCCTCATTGTTCAGAGTTGTTGATTTATTTACACATGAGAAACCACAGGCTTATGGCAAATTTGAGTACCTATGAAGGGATCACTTAGGACATGAAACAGGAAATGAAGTTTTCCTCTTAAAAGTGCCAAAAGAATACTTCAGAACGTTATACCTTTTTTTTTTTTGTCTTTTTTCGTGACCAGCAATGGGATCGCAACCCTCGGTGTCGCGCCCGCACCGCGCTCAACCAGTGTGCAGACCAGTCTCTATATGGGATCCGAACCCTCGGCGGGAGCGCCGCCACACTCCCAAGCGCCGCACTCTACTGAGTGCGCCACCAGGCCGGCCCAGAACGTTATACCTTTTAATGATTGCATGATTATCTTAATTTTGCTTGCTCAGTTTTTGCTAAGAATTGTGTCATTAGATGCTCTTTCTGAAAAAAAATAGAAAAAAAAAAATGACTAAGGGAAACAAATACCTGTAATTTTCTCTTCAAACTATCTTAGAATCTAGGTAGCAATTAGTCTTGCCTGATTAATGCGGGTAGACATTTTGGTGGCAGTGCTGCTTTTCTTAACTACCAGTACTACATACATAATGGGAAAGCATTGATATTAAGATTAATGAAGTAGTTACTTTATTCATGTAAACCATGCACAGGTATTCTTTTCTGTGGGTGTTCAATAAATTCATTCATTAATACTCATTAGAAGTATTTAGGTTAGTGAGTACACCCGTGCTATGCCTAAATAACATGTATGGCTTTTAAAATTCATTAAGTATTCTCAATATATATTTGAATCTCCATTAAGAATGCCAGTTTCTAACATAATTACTTGTCAAAGATTCTGTCTTAGCACATGGATAAACACATATAAACATAAACATACATATAAACAAACAATTCTCTGCTCTCCATATTAAAAGTTGGAGGAGGGGGTTGGCCAGTTAGCTCAGCTGGTTAGAGCACAGCCTTATAACACCAGGGTCATGGGTTCAGATCCCCGTAAAGGCCAGCCACCAAAGAATAAAAATAAATAACTCACTTTATTTAAAAAAATGGTTGATATGTTCTCACTTATTAGTGGGAACTAAAAATAAATAAATAAATAAATATACAAACAAATAAAGGGTGTTGGGGGGGAAGAAGACACAACAATCACAACAATTCCTTGAACTTGTTAAGAGAAGTGAACAGATATGATGTGTAGCAGGGAGCGGAGAGAAGGAGCAGTGAAAAGGAACCAGTAAAGGGTCACGAAAATCAACTACAATGTATATAGAGAAGTTAAAAAAAAAAAAAAAGGTTGGAGGAATCACATAACTAAGACAAAAAAATATCTGTAGTTTTGGTGTGTATTAGTGTTTTTACAGTAGGTGAATTAAATTCCACTTGTGTGTGTATGTTTCGATGATAATGAATGAGTTTGCCTTACATATTCAGATGCATACTTAGTGGAGAGTGTAAATCAGTCTTGATTACTCAACAATGGTGATACATACACACACATGCAAACACACTCACAAACAATAATTACTCCAAAGAGTAATTAAGGGTACCTTTCTAATTCTGTGCTTAAGGAGATTAGAAATTCCATTTAATTTTGATGTTAACTATAGTGAAAGTATTTAAAGTATTAGAAAGTTAAAAAAAAAGTACTTAATTTGCATAAATTAAATTGTATTCAAAATGAATGACTCAAGGAAATTCTCTTAGAAAAATATTTAATATTTAGCTATTGGTTCTAATTTGAATACAGCAACATTTTGACGAGTATTCATTCACATGTTGGAGAAGTACTGCGGGAAGTATTTCTGAAAAAGGTTTCAGTTAATTTGTCACCATGTATTTTGTGTTATGACCTTTACATTCCCTGAATCCATGGCACTTCAGACAAAGATCTGTGCTGTGTTGCAATTTTATTGTCAGTAGAAATCACGCATGAGTTGCTTATATACTTGGAAACAAGGTGTTCCTTGCTTGAGGGTCAAAGCTTTGATTATGATTGTATTATCCTTAGTTTGCAGATTCGTTCTGATTAAAAACTATTTTTTTTTTCCTCAAGAGCACAAAACTGCATTCTGCTCATAACTAATTGTCCACTGCTCTTATGGAATTAACTTCTCCTGAAATGAGCAACCAAATTAAAATGGTAAGAACTGTTTTCTCTGAAAGCAGTTTGCCACCAGTTCCTCTATGGGTAATATATCATGTTGAGTTGACACCCAGAATGTTCATTAGGATTTTGGTCTTAAAGCTATTCTATAGTATAAATAGCAATATGCTTTAGACAAAAAGAAGATCCTCTCCTTTTGTTTACAGTACCCTACTTTAATTATTTTGAGATTATTTTGAGAGAGACTGGTGTTTTCAGGTATATTTTTCTGTCCATTTTCCTTACTAATTTGTCTAAGAAATCTAAACCAGTTTCAATAACTCTTGAAAAGCAAGGGACCCTGTTTATTCCACTTTTTAAAAAAGATCTACCTCCATATTTTGTGTCTGAGATCAGATCTCTGCTATAATCATAGGTGTATGGAATCACGTGGGGTGGGGTTAAAATTTGTTATGAAGGGCATAAGTCTTAAGAGGATATACGCATATGGAAGAAGTAAATCGGAGGCTTAAGTGAATTGTTTGGTAAGTAGGAAAGGTTTCTAACCTCTTTTCTGTCATTAAATTAAATAGAGCAGAGACCGACTTCTGATATCACAGCATGAGGAACGCTACTGAACCACACTGGCCAATCAAACTGGTAAAAACTACTTAAAAACAGCCATTTAAGTCCTCTAGAAATGGTCCTAAGGACAAACAGCAGATAAAGAAACATATTCAAGAAAATCTATGACAATTCAGTAAGAAAGACAGGAGTCTGTGAACCAAGACTACACCCTCCTTTCCCCCTCCCAGCTCGGGAAAGTGGTGACTCCACTCCTCTGGCCAAGAACACGGACTGTCTCTCCTCCTAGCTCCCCAGGCAGCCGGCTTTCTTCCTGGGAGAGAGGACTTCAGCATCTCTTTTTCTGCCTCCAGTTACACGTTGGGAAGGCAAAGTCGTGGGCAAATGTGGTTGACCGATGGGGTGTTCCTTCTTCCTCCCAGCCACTTCTTGTGAAATGGAGGCTCTATCTTGGGTGTGGCAGGCTGAAAACTGTGGGATCCTCACTGTTCTTGCCCTGGATTATAAGGTGGTGATTCCACACCAGGAGAGGCAAGCTGAGAAGATGTAAAGCTTCTGCTTCTACTCTTCTCTCCATATTCAGCTCCCAGGGTAGAGATATCACTAAAGATATAAATGTACTGTTGTCCCCAGCCCCCGCTCTAGAACCTCAGCTCAGAGATTTTTCTTGGGGGGAGAAAGATGCCATAAAACAGATAGCACCTAATTTCTTCCCAAAGGAATGGACCTCACTTACCACAGAGCATGGGAAGTTGAAACCTCAGGGAATTATCAAGAAAAGCTGATGTGAAAGGAAACAGTGTGGCAAAAGGACATTGAGTGGAGTTTGTGGGTTTAATAAATATGCATCCCAGATTGTGGGACAGCTCGTTTGCAGGAGAGAACTGGGAATAAGATAGTTGGGAGCACTCTTCTGGGGTAAAAACAAATATTACATGTGGACCTCATAAACTACTCCTTGGAAAGAATTTGTAAAGCACTATGCCCCAGAATATTGTTGAAAACAATAGAACAATCAGCTGGCAATTAGTGGAGTTTTACATCGGATGTGATCAGAGAAAGAGTAAAAGAGAGCCCTGTGAAAATTAGTGTCATCTCAGGTCTACTGTGGGCAAACTCAAGTCTATGTCTCCCTGAAGAGCAGCATCAGAGGCTTAATATCAAAGAGGAAAATAAACAACTAAAATAATACAGCCAGTCAGTCAATATACAAATAATAAGAAGCCCTAGAGGGGGCAGGCAGTACCCAGAGTTGCTACGATATACTCATATTATTTAAAATGTCCGGTTTCTAACATATGAGACATGCAAAGAAACAGGAAAGTACCACTTATATACTGGAATAAAAGCAGGCAACATGAACTGCCTGTGAGAGCAATCAGATGTAGAATTTAACAGAAAAAGACTTCAAAATAGCCATTATAAATATGTTCATAGAAATAAAGGAAAACATAATTACAGAAATAAAGGGATATATAATGACAGTGTAACATCAAATGAAGAATATCAATAAAGATACAGAAATTATTTTAAGAAATAATCAAAGAGAAATTCTGGACTTGAGAAGTGCAATGTCAAATAAAAATTCACTAGAGGGACTAATAAACAGAAGATCTGAATGGGAAGAAGAAAGAATTAGCCAACTTGAACAGGGACAAACAAGAAGGAAGAAAGTCGAGCAGAGACTCAGAGATGTGTGATATCACCAAGCACACTAACATGAACGTAATAAGAGTATCAGAAGGAGAGGAAAAAAGAAAAGGAGTAAAAAATATTCAAAGAAATAATGGCATAAAACTTCCCAAATCTATTGGGGAAAAAAATAACCTGCAGGAAACTTGAGGAACTCAAAGTAGGATAAATGTAGAGGTCCACAACCAGATACTTCACAGTAAAAATGTTGAGAGTCAAAGACAAGGAAAAAAATCTTGAAAGAAGCAAGAGAAAAATGATGTGTCACTTACAATGGAACCCCCATAAGATTAGTTCCTGACCTCTCAGCAGAAACAATGGAGTCCAGAAGTAAGTGGAATAACATATTTAAAGTGCTCAAAATAATTATTATAATAAAAAAGATGGCAACCAAGAGTTCCATGTTCAGCAAAACTCTTTCAAAAACGAAGGTGAAATAAAGACTACCTAGAGAAACCAAAACTGGCAAAATGTGGTGCTAGTAGATCAGCCTTACAAGAAATTACACTGTTTTTCAGGCTGAAGGAAAATGACCCCAGATGGCAATTTGAATTTACACACACAGAGCACCAACCCGCAAAGGTAATTATGTAATTTTTAAAAAAAAGTATAAATGCGTATTTTCTTTCTCCTCATAATTGATTTAAAAGACAATCCTAGACACACACATACACACATACACACATATACACACTGACACACAGCACCAACCAGTAAAGGTAATTATGTAATTTAAAAAAAAGTATAAATGCATATTTTCTTTCACCTCATAACTGGTTTAAAATGCAATCATGTAAAATAGTATGTAATATTTACCTTATAACCTACAGAAACGTAATACATGCTATATATTTGCCAATAACAGCACAAAGGAGGTGGGTGGAAATGAACCAAAGGAAACAACTACAGATGGTAAAGTAATACTTATAACAATGTATCATTGAGGTAATAACATTCATAGATGTAATATACTCATATATAATAATACTAAATATAGTAATGGGGGAAAAGTGAATAGAGCTATATAGGAGTAATGTTTGTTGTATCACCGGAATCAAGCTAATATAAATCAAAGTTGATTTATATAAGTTGACACGTGCATGGTAAACCCTAGAGCAACCATTAAAAAATACCTTGAGATAACATTAAAGATATTAAAATGTTACATTTGAAAATACTTAATGCAAAAGACAGTGTCAAAGAAGGGACAGAAGAACAAAAAGACATGAGATATATGGAAAACAAATATAAATTATATATATATTTACATCTGCAATTTACATTCATCTCGTGTGTGTGTGTGTTTAGAGAGAGAGAGAGAGATAGATTTAACTAATAATATTAAATATGAATGAATTAAACAATTCCAATTCCCAATGGAAAACTCCCAAATATGTGGAAATTAAACATCCTCATAACAACTAATGGGTCTAAGAAGAAATGGAAAGAGAAGCAAAATACTTTGAGATGAATGAACATGAAGACACAGGAAGTCAAAATACTTTGAGATGAATGAACATGAAGGCACAGGATACCAAAACGTGGCAAGAGGCAAAAATGGTGCTGGAGGAAATTTTATATCTGTAAATGCCTATATTAAGAAAAAGATCTCAAATCAATAACTTCATCTTTCACCCTAGGGTATTGAAAAAGGAAGAAAAAAACTAACACTGAAACAAGCAGAGGATGAACAGAATAAAAATTCGAGTTGAAATTAATGAAATAGAAAATTAAAAAATATAGAAATATCAATAAAACCCAAAACTGGTTCTTTGAAAATCAACAAAATAAACAAAGCTTTAGCTAGAATGGAAAAAGAGACATAACTACATACCTTATAGAAATAAAAAAAGTATTATAAAGGAACACTGTGAACAATTGCATACCAACAGTTAGACACGTTGGA